>NW_021820749.1:0-206879 GCF_901001135.1 Rhinatrema bivittatum | reverse complement strand
GAGGGGAAGGGATAGCAGATAGGTAAGGGGTCCGTATCTGCCAGACACAAAAGGGTCACAATCGCCCCGACTAGGACGCGGTCAGCCCGGCCTAGAACTGCGAGGCCATTCACTCTCTTTCACACAACAAGAAACCTATTCCCAAGATTTCTTTCTAATTCCCAAATTCAAAAATTTCCGAAATTCCAATTCAGGTTTTCAGTAACGAGGTCTTCGGAGAGGAGCCCCTACTAACCACGCTGTGGGGTTTCATCAACGCCCCCTCGATCCATATTTCAGGATCGGCTGGTAATTTAGCTGTATCTAGTTTCTAATTCAGGTTCCCACTGGTTCTTATTCACGTGAAGATAAAAGTATACTTGCCTGAAACGTTCTCTCGATCGCGAAGAAAGCCTTCTTTCCGAATCACCAGCCCAGAGGTCTCAAGAAGTCTCTTGTGGAACGGTCCCCTCAGAAACCTGATCGCTGAACTCAGCGGTGGCCACTCACCAAGTAAGTCTGGGGGATCGCTCCGCCACCAAACTACCGGACCAGCTGGGGGGCTAAAATAGCGTCCCCGGCACCTCCTGGCTGAAGCTCGCCAAATGTAACCGTCAGTTTTAATCAGTAAGGAGGTCCAGACAACTGATCCGTAAAGATAGACTTTTATTGCCAGCAAGATGCAGCTAAGACAAAGGCTTAGTACAACTGCATACCACGCCCCCTCAGGAGCAAACTTTTATGCACTTTACAATTCTTATCTTTCACACATGCGTTCTACTAACTGCTGAGCAAACATTTTACAAACTGCTGAGCAAGCATTTGCTAGCGTGGTCTTCTAATAGGCGTAGCTTACAATCAGACTTATAGTGTCGTCATTTAATTGACGTGTTAGACATTTTATAGCAATCATCGTATTAATACAATACAAATTATTAAAAACACAGAATGGCGGTGCGTTCCACTGAATGTCAGTACGTAAGCACGTATTTGCGTAGTGCGTGTTATTGCGTTCCAAATGTTAATACATTCAATATGGCTGTGCGTTTCACTGCTGGCATGGTTAGACATAGTTCTTCAGATCTTCTCGTACAGCGATAGTCCATAAAATTGAACTCCTTCACATTCACTATAACTGCACTGTAACTGCACTTATCTGTATTAGTTAGGCCTAGGTTTGAGAGGACTGGCTTAACAGGTCCTTCTCCATCAATGATCAGGCACTCGCTGCTCTGACTCTGTAACTCTCTTTACATTTACTATCATTCCTCAATCATACATTCACTATTACTGCACTGTAACTGCACTTATCTGTATTAGTTAGGCCTAGGTTTGAGAGGACTGGCTTAACAGGTCCTTCTCCATCAATGATCAGGCACCTGCTGCTCTCATTCTGTAACTCTCTTTACATTTACTATCATTCCTCAATTATACATTCACTATAACTGCACTGTAACTGCACTTATCTGTATTAGTTAGGCCTAGGTTTGAGAGGACTGGCTTAACAGGTCCTTCTCCATCAATGATCAGGCACTCGCTGCTCTGACTCTGTAACTCTCTTTACATTTACTATCATTCCTCAATCATACATTCACTATAACTGCACTGTAACTGCACTTATCTGTATTAGTTAGGCCTAGGTTTGAGAGGACTGGCTTAACAGGTCCTTCTCCATCAATGATCAGGCACCTGCTGCTCTCATTCTGTAACTCTCTTTACATTTACTATCATTCCTCAATCATACATTCACTATAACTGCACTGTAACTGCACTTATCTACATTAGTTAGGCCTTGATTTGAGAGGACTGGCTTAACAGGTCCTTCTCCATCAATGCTCAGGCACTAACTGCTCTGACTCTCTAACTCTCTTTACATTTACTATCATTCCTCAATCATACATTCACTATAACTGCACTGTAACTGCACTTATCTGTATTAGTTAGGCCTAGGTTTGAGAGGACTGGCTTAACAGGTCCTTCTCCATCAATGCTCAGGCACTAACTGCTCTGATTCTGTAACTCTCTTTACATTTACTATCATTCCTCAATCATACATTCACTATAACTGCACTGTAACTGCACTTATCTGTATTAGTTAGGCCTAGGTTTGAGAGGACTGGCTTAACAGGTCCATCTCCATCAATGATCAGGCACTAACTGCTCTGATTCTGTAACTCTCTTTACATTTACTATCATTCCTCAATCATACATTCACTATAACTGCACTGTAACTGCACTTATCTGTATTAGTTAGGCCTAGGTTTGAGAGGACTGGCTTAACAGGTCCTTCTCCATCAATGCTCAGGCACCCGCTGCTCTGACTCTGTAACTCTCTTTACATTTACTATCATTCCTGAATCATACATTCACTATAACTGCCCTGTAACTGCACTTATCTGTATTAGTTAGGCCTAGGTTTGAGAGGACTGGCTTAACAGATCCTTCTCCATCAATGCTCAGGCACCTGCTGCCCTGATTCTGTAACTCTCTTTACATTTACTATCATTCCTCAATCATACATTCACTATAACTGCACTGTAACTGCACTTATCTGTATTAGTTAGGCCTAGGTTTGAGAGGACTGGCTTAACAAATCCTTCTCCATCAATGCTCAGGCACTAACTGCTCTGACTCTGTAACTCTTTTTCCTTTCTGTCTGCTTGGTCTCAATACTTGATGACATCATAGCGCCAAATAGTCCTCAGAGCTGATTATTGTTGTCTTTATACTATGCTTATTCTTTCTCTTTTTATTTTTCCCTGCAGCATCTGACTTCAGTTGATTTTTGTGTAATCTGAATATCTTTTAAATCTGTGAAATTTAAATTCCTACACTGTGCTTTGTCTAACTTATGTACACTTTTGCCAGCCAACTCACTGGTAACCATGGAAGCCAGTAATGCGTCTCCTAGGATACGCTATCTCAGCCTAACCTGATCATCCAGTGTGCATGCAACCTTGTTGATGATGCGGTGGGTGATTCCAATCAACTTTCTTATGTTTTAAAATAGTGTAGTTTAATGAGGAACCTAAAATTCCTTCCTGAGAAGTTTCATTGTATTTCATTATAGAGGTATCCTTTTTTTATCCTGAATATTATTTCCTGTTTGTGCTTATTAGCTTCTATTTTTCTTCTTTTTACTTAAACTTGCTAACCTCCCCCCCCCCACAGTACTTGCAATTCTTGTCTCAGTGATGACATCACTGAGGTTCCTGTACCCTCCTTTCTAATCTGCCTTCCCCTATCCAGCAGCTCCACGCCCGCCTCCAGCACAAACTAAGAGATAAAAATACCTAAATCACCCTCAGCAGTGACAGCAGCAGGAGGCCAGCAGCTTCTTCTCTTCTCCTTTCTAACCTGCCTTCCCCTATCCAGCAGCTCCACGCCCGCCTCCAGCACAAACTAAGAGATAACAATACCTAAATCACCCTCAGCAGTGACAGCAGCAGGAGGGCAGCAGCTTCTTCTCTTCTCCTTTCTAACCTGCCTTCCCCTATCCAGCAGCTCCACGCCCGCCTCCAGCACAAACTAAGAGATAAAAATACCTAAATCACCCTCAGCAGTGACAGCAGCAGGAGGCCAGCAGCTTCTTCTCTTCTCCTTTCTAACCTGCCTCCCCCTATCCAGCAGCTCCACCCCCGCCTCCAGCACAAACTAAGAGATAAAAAAAATACCTAAATCACCCTCAGCAGTGACAGCAGCAGGAGGGCAGCAGCTTCTTCTCTTCTCCTTTCTAACCTGCCTTCCCCTATCCAGCAGCTCCACGCCCGCCTCCAGCACAAACTAAAAGATAAAAAATACCTAAATCACCCTCAGCAGTGACAGCCGCAGGAGGCCAGCAGCTTCTTCTCTTCTCCTTTCTAACCTGCCTTCCCCTATCCAGCAGCTCCACGCCAGCCTCCAGAACAAACTAAGAGATAAAAATACCTAAATCACCCTCAGCAGTGACAGCCGCAGGAGGCCAGCAGCTTCTTCTCTTCTCCTTTCTAACCTGCCTTCCCCTATCCAGCAGCTCCACGCCAGCCTCCAGCACAAACTAAGAGATAAAAATACCTAAATCACCCTCAGCAGTGACAGCCGCAGGAGGCCAGCAGCTTCTTCTCTTCTCCTTTCTAACCTGCCTTCCCCTATCCAGCAGCTCCACGCCCGCCTCCAGCACAAACTAAGAGATAAAAATACCTAAATCACCCTCAGCAGTGACAGCCGCAGGAGGCCAGCAGCTTCTTCTCTTCTCCTTTCTAACCTGCCTTCCCCTATCCAGCAGCTCCACGCCAGCCTCCAGCACAAACTAAGAGATAAAAATACCTAAATCACCCTCAGCAGTGACAGCAGCAGGAGGGCAGCAGCTTCTTCTCTTCTCCTTTCTAACCTGCCTTCCCCTATCCAGCAGCTCCACGCCAGCCTCCAGCACAAACTAAGAGATAAAAATACCTAAATCACCCTCAGCAGTGACAGCAGCAGGAGGGCAGCAGCTTCTTCTCCTTTCTAACCTGCCTTCTCCTATCCAGCAGCTCCACGCCAGCCTCCAGCACAAACTAAGAGATAAAAATACCTAAATCACCCTCAGCAGTGACAGCAGCAGGAGGGCAGCAGCTTCTTCTCCTTTCTAACCTGCCTTCTCCTATCCAGCAGCTCCACGCCAGCCTCCAGCACAAACTAAGAGATAAAAATACCTAAATCACCCTCAGCAGTGACAGCAGCAGGAGGGCTGCAGCTTCTTCTCTTCTCCTTTCTAACCTGCCTTCCCCTATCCAGCAGCTCCACGCCAGCCTCCAGCACAAACTAAGAGATAAAAATACCTAAATCACCCTCAGCAGTGACAGCAGCAGGAGGGCAGCAGCTTCTTCTCCTTTCTAACCTGCCTTCTCCTATCCAGCAGCTCCACGCCAGCCTCCAGCACAAACTAAGAGATAAAAATACCTAAATCACACTCAGCAGTGACAGCAGCAGGAAGGCAGCAGCTTCTTCTCTTCTCCTTTCTAATCTGCCTTCCCCTATCCAGCAGCTCCACGCCAGCCTCCAGCACAAACTAAGAGATAAAAATACCTAAATCACCCTCAGCAGTGACAGCAGCAGGAGGGCAGCAGCTTCTTCTCTTCTCCTTTCTAACCTGCCTTCCCCTATCCAGCAGCTCCACGCCAGCCTCCAGCACAAACTAAGAGATAAAAAAGACCTAAATCACCCTCAGCAGTGACAGCAGCAGGAGGGCAGCAGCTTCTTCTCTTCTCCTTTCTAACCTGCCTTCCCCTATCCAGCAGCTCCACGCCAGCCTCCAGCACAAACTAAGAGTTAAAAATACCTAAATCTCCCTCAGCAGTGACAGCAGCAGGAGGGCAGCAGCTTCTTCTCCTTTCTAACCTGCCTTCTCCTATCCAGCAGCTCCACGCCAGCCTCCAGCACAAACTAAGAGATAAAAATACCTAAATCACCCTCAGCAGTGACAGCCGCAGGAGGGCAGCAGCTTCTTCTCTTCTCCTTTCTAACCTGCCTTCCCCTATCCAGCAGCTCCACGCCAGCCTCCAGCACAAACTAAGAGATAAAAATACCTAAATCACCCTCAGCAGTGACAGCAGCAGGAGGGCAGCAGCTTCTTCTCTTCTCCTTTCTAACCTGCCTTCCCCTATCCAGCAGCTCCACGCCAGCCTCCAGCACAAACTAAGAGATAAAAATACCTAAATCACCCTCAGCAGTGACAGCAGCAGGAGGGCAGCAGCTTCTTCTCTTCTACTTTCTAACCTGCCTTCCCCTATCCAGCAGCTCCACGCCAGCCTCCAGCACAAACTAAGAGATAAAAATACCTAAATCACCCTCAGCAGTGACAGCAGCAGGAGGGCAGCAGCTTCTTCTCCTTTCTAACCTGCCTTCTCCTATCCAGCAGCTCCACGCCAGCCTCCAGCACAAACTAAGAGATAAAAATACCTAAATCACCCTCAGCAGTGACAGCAGCAGGAGGGCAGCAGCTTCTTCTCTTCTCCTTTCTAACCTGCCTTCCCCTATCCAGCAGCTCCACGCCAGCCTCCAGCACAAACTAAGAGATAAAAATACCTAAATCACCCTCAGCAGTGACAGCAGCAGGAGGGCAGCAGCTTCTTCTCTTCTCCTTTCTAATCTGCCTTCCCCTATCCAGCAGCTCCACGCCAGCCTCCAGCACAAACTAAGAGATAAAAATTCCTAAATCACCCTCAGCAGTGACAGCAGCAGGAGGGCAGCAGCTTCTTCTCTTCTCCTTTCTAACCTGCCTTCCCCTATCCAGCAGCTCCACGCCAGCCTCCAGCACAAACTAAGAGATAAAAATACCTAAATCACCCTCAGCAGTGACAGCAGCAGGAGGGCAGCAGCTTCTTCTCCTTTCTAACCTGCCTTCTCCTATCCAGCAGCTCCACGCCAGCCTCCAGCACAAACTAAGAGATAAAAATACCTAAATCACCCTCAGCAGTGACAGCAGCAGGAGGGCAGCAGCTTCTTCTCTTCTCCTTTCTAACCTGCCTTCCCCTATCCAGCAGCTCCACGCCAGCCTCCAGCACAAACTAAGAGATAAAAATACCTAAATCACCCTCAGCAGTGACAGCAGCAGGAGGGCAGCAGCTTCTTCTCCTTTCTAACCTGCCTTCTCCTATCCAGCAGCTCCACGCCAGCCTCCAGCACAAACTAAGAGATAAAAATACCTAAATCACACTCAGCAGTGACAGCAGCAGGAGGGCAGCAGCTTCTTCTCTTCTCCTTTCTAACCTGCCTTCCCCTATCCAGCAGCTCCACGCCAGCCTCCAGCACAAACTAAGAGATAAAAATACCTAAATCACCCTCAGCAGTGACAGCAGCAGGAGGGCAGCAGCTTCTTCTCCTTTCTAACCTGCCTTCTCCTATCCAGCAGCTCCACGCCAGCCTCCAGCACAAACTAAGAGATAAAAATACCTAAATCACCCTCAGCAGTGACAGCAGCAGGAGGGCAGCAGCTTCTTCTCTTCTCCTTTCTAATCTGCCTTCCCCTATCCAGCAGCTCCACGCCAGCCTCCAGCACAAACTAAGAGATAAAAATACCTAAATCACCCTCAGCAGTGACAGCAGCAGGAGGGCAGCAGCTTCTTCTCTTCTCCTTTCTAACCTGCCTTCCCCTATCCAACAGCTCCACGCCAGCCTCCAGAACAAACTAAGAGATAAAAATACCTAAATCACCCTCAGCAGTGACAGCAGCAGGAGGGCTGCAGCTTCTTCTCTTCTCCTTTCTAACCTGCCTTCCCCTATTCAGCAGCTCCACGCCAGCCTCCAGCACAAACTAAGAGATAAAAATACCTAAATCACCCTCAGCAGTGACAGCAGCAGGAGGGCTGCAGCTTCTTCTCTTCTCCTTTCTAACCTGCCTTCCCCTATCCAGCAGCTCCACGCCAGCCTCCAGCACAAACTAAGAGATAAAAATACCTAAATCACCCTCAGCAGTGACAGCAGCAGGAGGGCAGCAGCTTCTTCTCTTCTCCTTTCTAACCTGCCTTCCCCTATCCAGCAGCTCCACGCCAGCCTCCAGCACAAACTAAGAGATAAAAATACCTAAATCACCCTCAGCAGTGACAGCCGCAGGAGGGCAGCAGCTTCTTCTCTTCTCCTTTCTAACCTGCCTTCCCCTATCCAGCAGCTCCACGCCAGCCTCCAGCACAAACTAAGAGATAAAAATACCTAAATCACCCTCAGCAGTGACAGCAGCAGGAGGGCAGCAGCTTCTTCTCTTCTACTTTCTAACCTGCCTTCCCCCATCCAGCAGCTCCACGCCAGCCTCCAGAACAAACTAAGAGATAAAAAAGACCTAAATCACCCCCAGCAGTGACAGCAGCAGCTTCTTCTCTTCTCCTTTCTAACAGGCCTTCCCCTATCCAGCAGCTCCACGCCAGCCTCCAGCAGAAACTAAGAGATAAAAATACCTAAATCACCCTCAGCAGTGACAGCAGCAGGAGGGCAGCAGCTTCTTCTCTTCTCCTTACTAACCTGCCTTCCCCTATCCAGCAGCTCCACGCCAGCCTCCGGAACAAACTAAGAGATAAAAATTAGGGATGTGAATCGTGTCCTCGATCGTCTTAACGATCGATTTCGGCTGGGAGGGGGAGGGAATCGTATTGTTGCCGTTTGGGGGGGTAAAATATCGTGAAAAATCGTGAAAAATCGTGAAAAATCGTGAAAAATCTAAAAATCTAAAAATCGCAAAACCGGCACATTAAAACCCCCTAAAACCCACCCCCGACCCTTTAAATTAAATCCCCCACCCTCCCGAACCCCCCCCAAATGACTTAAATAACCTGCGGGTCCAGCGGCGGTCCGGAACGGCAGCGGTCCGGAACGGGCTCCTGCTCCTCAATCTTGTTGTCTTCAGCCGGCGCCATTTTCCAAAATGGCGGCGAAAAATGGCGGCGGCCATAGACGAACACGATTGGACGGCAGGAGGTCCTTCCGGACCCCCGCTGGACTTTTGGCAAGTCTCGTGGGGGTCCGGAGGCCCCCCACAAGCTGGCCAAAAGTTCCTGGAGGTCCAGCGGGGGTGAGGGAGCGATTTCCCGCCGCGAATCGTTTTCGTACGGAAAATGGCGCCGGCAGGAGATCGACTGCAGGAGGTCGTTCAGCGAGGCGCCGGAACCCTCGCTGAACGACCTCCTGCAGTCGATCTCCTGCCGGCGCCATTTTCCGTACGAAAACGATTCGCGGCGGGAAATCGCTCCCTCACCCCCGCTGGACCTCCAGGAACTTTTGGCCAGCTTGTGGGGGGCCTCCGGACCCCCACGAGACTTGCCAAAAGTCCAGCGGGGGTCCGGAAGGACCTCCTGCCGTCCAATCGTGTTCGTCTATGGCCGCCGCCATTTTTCGCCGCCATTTTGGAAAATGGCGCCGGCTGAAGACAACAAGATTGAGGAGCAGGAGCCCGTTCCGGACCGCTGCCGTTCCGGACCGCCGCTGGACCCGCAGGTTATTTAACTCATTTGGGGGGGGTTCGGGAGGGTGGGGGATTTAATTTAAAGGGTCGGGGGTGGGTTTTAGGGGGTTTTAGTGTGCCGGCTCACGATTCTAACGATTTATAACGATAAATCGTTAGAATCTCTATTGTATTGTGTTCCATAACGGTTTAAGACGATATTAAAATTATCGGACGATAATTTTAATCGTCCTAAAACGATTCACATCCCTAATAAAAATACCTAAATCACCCTCAGCAGTGATAGCAGCAGGAGGGCAGCAGCTTCTTCTCTTCTCCTTTCTAACAGGCCTTCCCCTATCCAGCAGCTCCACGCCAGCCTCCAGCACAAACTAAGAGATAAAAATACCTAAATCACCCTCAGCAGTGACAGCAGCAGGAGGGCAGCAGCTTCTTCTCTTCTCCTTTCTAACCTGCCTTGCCCTATCCAGCAGCTCCACGCCAGCCTCCAGAACAAACTAAAAGATAAAAAATACCTAAATCACCCTCAGCAGTGACAGCAGCAGGAGGGCAGCATCTTCTTCTCTTCTCCTTTCTAACCTGCCTTCCCCCATCCAGCAGCTCCACGCCAGCCTCCAGCACAAACTAAGAGATAAAAAATACCTAAATCACCCTCAGCAGTGACAGCAGCAGGAGGGCAGCAGCTTCTTCTCTTCTCCTTTCTAACCTGCCTTCCCCTATCCAGCAGCTCCACGCCAGCCTCCAGAACAAACTAAGAGATAAAAATAGCTAAATCACCCCCAGCAGTGACAGCAGCAGCTTCTTCTCTTCTCCTTTCTAACAGGCTTTCCCCTATCCAGCAGCTCCACGCCAGCCTCCAGAACAAACTAAGAGATAAAAATACCTAAATCACCCACAGAAGTGACAGCCGCAGGAGGGCAGCAGCTTCTTCTCTTCTCCTTTCTAACCTGCCTTCCCCTATCCAGCAGCTCCACGCCAGCCTCCAGAACAAACTAAGAGATAAAAATACCTAAATCACCCTCAGCAGTGACAGCAGCAGGAGGGCAGCAACTTCTTCTCTTCTCCTTTCTAACCTGCCTTCCCCTATCCAGCAGCTCCACGCCAGCCTCCAGCACAAACTAAGAGATAAAAATACCTAAATCACCCTCAGCAGTGACAGCAGCAGGAGGGCAGCAGCTTCTTCTCTTCTCCTTTCTAACAGGCCTTCCACTATCCAGCAGCTCCACGCCAGCCTCCAGAACAAATTAAAAGATAAAAAATATCAAAATCAGCCTTAAGACACCCTCAGCAATACAGCTCTTATCTCAGGAGGAGATCTCTGTCAGCAGTGTCAGTCTTTCTTTCTTTTTAATTATTTAAGCTGACCATTGATAGTAGCTCAATCCTCATGGTTTATCTCTTCATCTGTTTATTCCTCCTCTGCCTTGTTCTCTCCAGTGCTTGTTGTCACTTCCTGAAATGTTTTCCATCATTAGCTCTGATCCACCTTGGTCCGGAGGCCTTTGCATTCTGGGTGCACGTCCTGCTCATTGCCACAAGCACTAATCAGTAGCTGATCACCGGCAACACAGCGCTGCTTCTGGGTAGCTGCAGTCCTCATCTTCTCTCACGTGCCCTCTCTCTCTCCTCAGTTCCGCATGGCCTCTGCCTCTGGCTGTCCCCCATAGCAGGACTGGGTGCTGTCTTCAGTCTCTGTCCTGCTATTGTCACTGCCTCTGGCACAACTCTGGCCACTAGAACATCTGAACCTTCTGGACTCTACTTGTGGAACTACAGGACAGGTAAGTCTTCTAACTATTATTTTATTTTATGTATTTATTTATTTTGCTCTGTTTATCCCTTTACACATGCCATAAATAATTATATCCATCCCAAAAGAAAACTACAATAAAAAAAACATTTCCTTATACACAATGGGGCGGATTTTCAAAGGCGCGCGAATAGCCTACTTTTGTTTGCGCTCCAGGCGCAAACAAAAGTATGCTGGATTTTAGTAGATACGCGCGGAGCCGCGCGTATCCACTAAAATCCTGGATCGGCGCGCGCAAGGCTATGAATTTTGTATAGCCGGCGCGCGCCGAGCCGCGCAGCCTACCCCGTTCCCTCCAAGGCCGCTCCGAAATCGGAGCAGCCTCGGAGGGAACTTTCCTTTGCCCTCCCCTCACCTTCCCCTCCCTTCCCCTACCTAACCCACCCGCCCGGCCCTGTCTAAACCCCCCCCTTACCTTTGTCGGGAGATTTATGCCTCCCAGAGGGAGGCGTAAATCCCCGCGCACCAGCGGGCCTCCTGCGCGCCGGGCCGCGACCTGGGGGCGGGTACGGAGGGCGCGGCCACGCCCCCGGGCCATAGCCACGCCCCCGTACCCGCCCCGACACGCCCCCCTCCGAGAACCCCGGGACTTACGCGAGTCCCGGGGCTCTGCGCGCGCCGGGAGGCCTATGTAAAATAGGCTTCCCGGCGCGCAGGGCCCTGCTCGCGTAAATCCGCCCAGTTTTGGGCGGATTTACGCGAGCAGGGCTCTGAAAATCCGCCCCAATATATATATATATATATATATATATATATATAATTCCTTTTCAATCCTCAGAGGGTAAATCTAGTTGAGAAAAAAGGAAAATGAAGAAACTTATTAGGAATATGAAGAAAAGAAAAGCTTAACCACAGCGTATAAAACTGACTACATTGACTAGTAGCATGCTTTCAAAATTAAATGCTGCATCTACCATCTGACAGATGTAACTAAGAAATCAGAAGCCAGAAATGCTCATTTCTCTTACACTAAAAACAGCTTTAATATTTAGGAAACCTCAGTTATAGTTAATGTATCTATTACTATAATATTTAACCATATATTCCCATGAGAAATGCTGAAAAAATTCCACACTCTAGATATGTGAACAAAAAAATCTTTTCTCCTATATTATGTCTTATAAAACTACGTCATAGACAATTAAATTCTATGCCCCCCCAAAAACAGAACTTTCCCTTAATGAAAAGTGGCTTCAAGGACCATTTGTTGTCTGGTTGCAATATAAAGAAACCAGCAATGTGGACCTTGATTCTGTGACTGTGTAGACTGGCAGAGCTATGACCCTAAAATCAGGAGCAGGTAGTGCACAGACAGGATGAGATTGATGGGTCCTAACTGCATCTCCAACAGGATGTCTTCTGCTTTCTCCTAGGATTAAGCCCTCAGATGCAGGTGGCCAGCAGGACTTGGGACAGGAAACACAAGGCACACATGGAGACAATGTAGAACCCAGAGCTGGAGGAATGAGGGCACCCAGAGAAGTAGTGTAGGATCATTGCAGAAACATAGGATACATGATGTAAATTAGGAAAAAACAAAAACAAGCACAAAGGTTTAAGAATAGGCCTAAATGTAAGACTGGAATCTAGGACCAAGTTATGGTGAATTACTGACTGTGACCTGGAATGTAACTGTATGCTAGACAGGAACAAGATGGCTGCCAGCAAGAAGTGTGGGCCACTGGAAGACTAACCAGAGTGTCCAAGGGGCCCTCCAAGGCCTTCTGTTGATGGAAGGTAAGAACTGGCCAACAGGGCCTCACATTACCCCTTCTAAAAGGGAAGACTCTGGATGTCCCCAAGAACTTCCAAGATCACAGACCCAACTCAAGGAGGCAAAGTCCCATATAAAGATGGGGTGAAAATCAGGCCCAGACATGGCTAGCTCAAAGACAGGAACAGATGCAATTAAAGTCTCTAGAATAGCTGTCAGTGGAAAAACTAGAATTACTAACGTGGCACTGAAGTCTGAAACACAACTGGGACTGGACTTTCCAGTGAATGATATGGAGTGAGAGAGATGAATAGAACTGGAATCTTTGGGTATGGGATCCGGATTTGCCGAGACTGGTACTGGACCAGGACTTTCTGATGCAGGATTTGGAGTTCCTGAGACTGGAACTGGATTCACACTTTCTGCTACAGGATCTGGAATCACTAAAACAACTGGAGTTGGAGAGATAGCTGGAGTCAGATTCTTTGATACAGGAACTGGAGTTGCTGAAATGGCCAGATCGCGATTCTTTAAAATAGGAACTGAAGTTGAATGGATAGCCAGGGCTGGCAGGAGGCAAGAACTGCCCAACAAGACCTCACAGATACCTGGATCCTCCTCTAGAAACTTAGATAATTGATCACCTCCAGATTCCTCTTCAATGCACTGAATTTATTCAATGGGAAATAGTAAATCCTGGTAGTGAAGGGGAGCACTTTGAATGGAATTTTCTTAATATATTAGAAAACTCTGGGAAATTTATAAACCTCATATTAAGTGACCAGGCTTGATTTTCCATGATCTCAAGCTTAAGTGTATTTCCATATTATCTTTGGCCCACTATTACCAGCTCTCTTCTCCATTGCTCTTTCTTAGTGCTTCCGTCTCTCCTCAGACTTGGCTGATTTCTCCATCAGTTTTTTTGCTATTTGGTTCTCTTCTCCCCCAAGAACCACTCCTTCTCTGGCTTTCTTACCACTTCCCATTATTCTCAAACTAACTCTCTCTCTTCCAACCATTTATTTTTATTTACTCTCTCTCATGTTCTCCCATCTCCTCCCTTCCAGTCTCACCCACTTATCCTCAATTATCCCCTGCAATGTGCTCCCCATCACCTGCTCTCATTCACTCTCATAGAAACAAATAAACAAGAAATGACAGCAGAAAAGGACCAAGTGGCCCATCCAGTCTGCCCAGCAAGCTTTCACACTTACTTTTCTCATGCTTATCTGTTACTCTGACCACTGAAGTCAGGGCCATTATTGGTAACTTTTTGGTTCTAATTTCCTTCCACCCCCACCTTTGATGTAGAGAGCAGTGCTGGAGCTACATCAAAGTGAAGAATCAAGCCTAATTGGTTATGGGTAGTAACTGCCGCAATAAGCAAGCTACTCCCATGCTTATTTGTTTACCCAGCCTGTGCAATTTAGTCCTTGTTGGTTGTTGTCTGAATATAAATCCTCCTTTCTTCATTCCCCTGCCGTTTAAGCAGTGAGCTGTGCTGTATATGTATTCAAAGTGAAGTATCACTCTTGACTGGTTCAGGGTAGTAACCGCCACAACAAGCAAGCTACTCCTATGCTTATTTGTTTATCCATCCTGTGCAATTTAGTCCTTGGTTGTTGTCTGAATATAAATCCTCTTTTCTTCATTCACCCCTGCCATTGAAGTAGAGAGCTGCTTGGATATGCATTGAAAGTGAAGTATCTGGCTAATTTGGTTTGGGGTAGTAACTGCTGCAACAAGCAAGCTACTCCCATGCTTAATTGTGAATGCATTTTCCCACATTTCCTCTTGCCATTGAAGCATAGAGCAATGTTGGAGTCGTATTAACCATGTGTATGTTTATTGAATAAGGTTATTAATTACCAAGTAGTAGCCGTCATTCCCACAAGCCACCCCTATGCCTCTACTCAAGCTCAATCCAGATGCACTGAACTTGCACAATTCTTAAAAAATAAAATCCTCAAGCTAATAGCACCTCTGGACTCGCATAATATAGAACCGCCTCCTCTCTACTCTCCCCCTTTCAGCCAGAAAGCAAACCTAGAATCCTTTGAACTCACTTCCTCACTCGAAATTGAATCGATACTCATCCGATAGATGCCATTCCATCTAAATTACTACTCACCATCCCAAACATCATAGTGAAGCCCTTAGCAGAGATCATCAACCACTCGCTAACCCAAGGATTAGTACCAGACAGGTTGAAACTAGCCACCCTCAAACCTCTCCTCAAGAAACCCAACCTGAACCCTGCTGACCCGGCCAATTTTCGCCCCATCGCTAACCTACCGTTTGTCGCCAAACTTATGGAGAGAATAGTTAACAAACAGTTGTTGGAATTCCTTGAAGACCACAAGATTCTCACAACAGCCCAATTCGGATTCCGCAAATCCCTCAGTATGTAATCCCTCTTAATCTCATTGACGGACAGAGTCCTCTCCGGCCTGGAGAAAAAGACCCCCTACCTCCTGGCACTTCTCGATATATCTGCAGCATTTGACACCATAAAGCACTCCATCCTCATCAATCAGCTCTCAGACATAGGCATCTCAGGATCAGCCCTTGAATGGTTCAGATCATTCCTTAACAACAGGACATACAAGGTCAGAATAAGCAACAAGGATTCGCACCTGATCAAGTCCACTCTCGGAGTCCCTCAAGGATCCTCCCTCTCCCCAACCCTGTTTAACATTTATCTTCTCCCTCTATGTCATCTGCTCTCAAGTCTAAAGATCACATACTTCATATACGCCGACGACGTCCAGATCCTGTTGCCCATCACTGAATCCATCTCCAACACCATCAACTTCTGGAACAAGTATCTACAGTCCATAAACTCCCTTCTCACTAGCCTTAACTTAGTTCTTCAAAAACGGAACTTATGCTGATCACCCTGGATGACAACATTCAGGCTGCCAACAATCTAATCACACCAATAACGATTTCCCGCACACACGTAAGAGACCTTGGCGTTACTATCGACAATAAACTGAATCTCAAAAAATTTGTCACAAACACTTCAAAAGAATGCTTTCACAAGCTACACATATTGAAAAAGCTAAAACCTCTCCTCCATTTCCAGGACTTTAGAACAGTCCTCCAAACAATTCTATTTTCAAAAATTGATTATTGTAACTCTCTACTAATTGGCCTCTAAGCTATCACCACCAAACCACTACAAATGTTGCAGAACTCGGATGCCAGGATTCTAACCAATTCTAATAGAGGAGAACATATCACACCTATACTAAAAAACCTACACTGGCTACCTATTAAATCTAGAATCATTTTCAAAGTACTAACTATAACCCACAAGACCATTCATTCCCAAACTTCGCTAGATCTAAGTGACCCTCTTCGTCCTCACGCTTCATTGAGACCAATCAGAACCAGCTACTTAGGCACCTTATATGCACCTCCAGCCAAGTCATCGCTCAAGAAATGTGCATTCTCAACTGCCAGCCCCTCTCACTGGAATGCCCTCCCCACGGACCTTCGTCTAGAAACTTGTAGTCGAACATTCAAAAAGAAACTCAGAACTTGGCTTTTCACAAAAGCCTTCACTTAAAGGTCTCTCACTTACAGATAGAATCAAGCATTTCATATTACAATACGATAGATGCCCGATGCCATAACCATTTAATCTTATAATTTAATCTCATTCTTCCCCTTTTAGCTGTATGTTATAATGCATTGATGCTTATCAAGTCTGCTGTAAATCCAAGTTTGTTGACTGTTATTTGTAATAATTTTAATTTTAATTTGTAATAATTTTAATTTTAAGTTTAATCTTAAGTCGCTCACTGTTTGATCCATAAGTTCTTACGAAGTTACCCTGTTATCTGTACCCACTTGTTTGATGTAATTTCCAACTTTGGTTCTATGTAAACCGATGCTATATGTACTAGTACATGAACACCGGTATATAAAAGCATTTAAATACTCTTCATTCACATCCTCAAGACTTTATGGATACACAGTGTTTATGCCATGCCTCTTTGAAATCCTTCACAGTTTTGGTCCTCACCACTTCCTCCGGAAGGGCTTTCCAGGCATCCACCACCCTCTCCGTGAAGAAATACTATAGCAAAATCAACCAGAGGTTGGTTGCCTTGCTTCAGGTCCACCAATGCAGAACCAGCAACAGTATACCGGGCAGGAAAATCAAAAACGGAGTTAAACAAGTCCATAAATCCGTCAATATCCTGAAGTATAGAGTCCTTGCGTTCCCACAGCGCGGAAGCCCAAGTCAAAGCCCTTCCATCCAGGTAGGATAGAATATAAGTAGTCCTGGCGTAGGCTGTGGGGAAATGAGTAGGTTGCAATGCAAAATGCATCAACACTGGTTTAAGAAGCCTCTAGTTCTGTGAATCTCTCCAGAAAAACGTACTGGAGCAGCAAGAGGCACAGTAGTCTTTATAGTTACTTCAGGTAACTGACTTTCATTACTGGATATAGAACCTTGATCTTCTGCGCGTACAGCTGATGAAATGCAGTAGTCAATTTCTCCAATGCGTTTTGTTGTTCAGCAACGCACAAGGCCAGGCCTGGAATGGCCTGCAAGGCGTTGAGCTGAGCCGGATCCATAGAGTTAGCAATCTGTTATGGTTAGTAGTGTTTGGGTGGCTCCTTGGACACTGTGGCAGCTGACCACGCCCATGGGGGGCAGTCCTGTGAGGGATCACAGTGTCAGGCTAAACTATGGACAGACAAACACAGATTTGAATCTTTTATTAAACAGTATATGGAACCACCAGAGGTGGCAGTAGTGAGTAGTGGTTGTAGAGCCCGGCTGGGCGTGACTCTCACAGGGCACTGGAACAGCGGATCCTAGGTAGGCAGTGCTGTAGTGGAAAGAGACTGAGAGTTATGAGCACACAATAAGGTTGGCATTCAGAGTCCCAAGAAAAAATAAAAGAGCTCCGAGACAGGGAGAGCAGGCCCTTGATGAGCGAGTACCTGATCCCTTAGAGCAGAGAGACTCAGTAGCATTGTACTCACTAGCAGTAGCAGAGATTCCACTAGAGAGGTCTGGCACCGGAGCAGAAAGCAGACCCTCGAGGAGTGAGTACCTGATTCCAGTGAAGCAGTACTGTGGAGAGAGATGGTGTCTGTACTCACTGATGGAAACTGTAGTTAGTTCTTCCAAGTAGAAGGTAGAGGTAGCAGGCAGCGACAAAGGGGACATAGGCCCTCGAGGAGCGAGTACCGGTTTCCTGATAGCACCTGAAAGAAGCAGAGAGGCCTCCGAGGAGCGGGTACCCCATTAGAGGCCCCGAAGAGTAGTAAGATTTCCAGTTAGTGCTGGAGTGGCAAAGTAGCTTAGGAACAGAGAGCGAATCCCATCCGTACGAAATCTGATCGTAAGAGTCCTGTTCGTAAGAGTCTTGATCTTAAGAATCCTGTTGCTAACTTAACGAGCTAGCAAATACTGTAGGCAGATATACCCTGGAATCATGACGTCAGAACAGGGGGATGTCCCTGAGGTTCGTGTCAACGTGGAAATAAAGATGAAGGCGGCATGCGCGTGCACGCCCTAGAGGTATCTTGAAGGAGAATGGCGAGAGGCAGCACCAAAGCTGGTCCGGGGACGCCAGAGAGGACGGCAAGCAGACGCCGCGGCGGCCATCAGTCCAAGGTGAGCGGGAGGAGCCGCAAGTAGAGAGAGATAGGCGGGGCGAAGCCATCGAAGACCAATGGACACAACACTGTCTAGTTTGTCTAATGCTTAAACGAGCCTCGAGAGAGATGGGGGACCAATAGAATTGCTGATCAGTAAGACAGGAGAGAAAAAAATCAAAGGTGAGACACCACATTCATTCCATTCATGCAGCAAACAAGTGAGAATATAATCCTTTTCACTGGTGTTGCTTTGCAAATAGTGTTAGGCAGATGTTAACAGATTCCTACAGTGAAGAATATATAGGTGAATTTAAATTGGATAGCTACAATAGAAAAGACACTGAAGCAATCTCTGTGTACACCATCACAGACCCCATAGAGATGGACTGGTGTGCTGAATCTCTGTGCTGTTATGTACTGTATATAAGATAAGTATTTTTATTGGTTTTTTTGGTATTATTAAGTTTTTTAAAGTAGTATGTTTAATTGACGTATTTATATTGCATTGTAACCTGCTTAGCACAATTGGTTTGATATCATTTTTAAATAAAAAAATAAATATAACACAGGTGGGTTTTGCGGCTGCACCACTGCTGATTCTGAATACCCATGAGATTTTCAAATTTTTTTTCTGACTGTGGAATTCAATCCCTGGTTAGTGCAGTTAGTATAGCTGGGTTCAAAAAAGTTTGGAGAAGTCCATTAATGGCTATTAATCAAGTTTACTTAGGGAATAGCCACTGCTATTAATTGCATCAGTAGCATGGGATCTTCTTAGTATTTGGTTAATTGCCAGATTCTTGTGGCCTGGTTTGGCCTCTGTTGGAAACAGGATGCTGGGCTTGATGGGCCCTTGGTCTGACCCAGCATGGCAATTTCTTATGTTCTTATGACTTTGTGCTATTGTTCGATGTGTTATATAAGAACATAAGATTTGCCTTATTGGGTCAGAACAAAGATCCATCAAGCCCTGTATCCTGTTTCTAACAGTGGCCAATCCAGATCACAAGTACCTGGAAGGATCCCAAGGGAAAGATAGATTCCATGCTGCTTACCTCGGAGATAAGCAGTGGATTTGCCTATCTTAATAATAGTTTATAGGCTTTTCTTCCAGGAGCTTGTCCAAACCTTTTCTAAAACCCAGCTATACTAACAGCTTTTACGAGGTCCTCCGACAACAAATTCCAGAGTATAATTATGTATTAATAAAATATTTTATTAAATATCTCAATCTAACTTGTATCTCTTTGTATATATTTGTAAATATGTGATCTTATTTATCCAATGTATACGCACAGTTATACGCTCCAGAATGCAGCGGCGAGAATTTTAACAAATACTAATCGGAGAGCGCATATCTCCCCCATCCTAAAAGATCTTCACTGGCTCCCAGGAAACTTCAGGATCCTCCATAAATCACTGACAATTATCCACAAAAATATTCACCATCAGACTCCATTAGATCTTTCACACCCTCTCAAATTGCACTCGACGACCAGACCCTTAAGAGATGCCTACAAGGGATCCCTACATGTTCCCCCAATCAAAATTGTTCACCACTCTAACATCAGAGACAGGACATTCTCTACCACAGGACCTGCCATCTGGAACGCCATACCTCCGGACCTCAGGCAGGAACCCTGTCTACTAACTTTCAAAAAGAATCTAAAGACATGGCTGTTCTGCCGAGCCGTCCCAACCGCTAGCCCAACAGCCTGATTTAAAATTATCATATCGCTTATGTAAATAAACAAACGCTAATCTTGCCTACAAGTCATCATGAGGCCCCTGCCTCCCCCCCATACTCCTTTGTATATAGTAATTTATTGTATTTAGTAATTTATTTTTTTTCGTTCTCCCCCTCTTTTTTTCCTTCTCCCAGTTAAGGCAACCTTGTTATAATGTAACTTTTATGCTCCTTCAAAATGTCAATTGTTGAATTGTTGGTTATAATTTCTGCTTAGTTCAATGTAAACCGAGTTGATTTGATCTGTATCAAGAAAGTCGGTATATAAAAGCCTTAAATAAATAAATAAATACATATCCTATTTACCCCTTTCCACCCTCCCTATAGTTAATTTGTTATCTCCCCTAAGTTAATTTTATCTGAAAAGCTCCGTTGCCTACTTCTTGTTTTGAGGCTCGGTTGCAAGTTTATGTTCTATGTAAACCGATGTGAAGTTACTAAACAAATGTCAGTATATAAAAACTGCAAATAAATAAATAAATAAATAAAATTTTCTCCAGTTTGTCATAAGAACATAAGACAAGCGATACTGGGACACACCAAGGGTCCATCAAGCCCAGCATCCTGTTTCCAACAGTGGCCAATTCAAGTCTCAAGTACCTGGAAAGTATCCAAACATTAAATAGATCCCAAACTATTTCTTATTGATTATATAGCAGTTCATGGACATTTTCTCTAGGAACTTTTTAAAACCTTTTTTAAACCCAGTTACGCCAACTGCCACAACCATATCCCCTGGCAATGAATTCCAGAGTTTACTTATGTATTGAGTGAAAAAGAATTTCTAACCTCTTTATCCTTTCCTCATTAGGGTGACCAACTGCCTGGTTTTCAACTGGACAGCCTGGTTTTGCAGCCTGTTGTACAGTGTCCGGTTACAAGGGTAACCAGATACTGTAAAACCCGGTCAGGCAAGGCCAAGGGCCAATCAGTGGTGGCAGCAGTGGTGTACCGAGGGGGGGGGGGGCAGGGGGCAGGAATGGCCAATGCCCCCAGGTGCAGGGCCATAAGAGGGCACTGATGACTGAATGGAGGCCCATGCGGCCGCCAGTGGACCTCATCCCACCGGCAGCTGAGCAGAGACTTACTGCTATGCTGTGTGTCAACCGTGCATGGCAGGAATGTCGGCAGGGTCTGGTGGAGCTCATCCCATCATGGTCTGAAGAAAAAGGTCACGTCCAAACCTCCAGGTGCTCCTCCTCCTTCCTGCCTGCATGGCCCCAGAAGAAAAATGTTGCTGGAGTCACACAGGCAGGAAGGAAGAGGAGCATCAACCACGTACAGAAGAGGAGCAGCATTTGTGGCAGGGCCACCATGAATTCCACCTTGCGATGGCCCGAGAAGAGGAGGCCTGGCAGCAGGGCTGCCGCAGATCCCATGTCACGGCGGTCCTAGAAGATCAGGGCTGCCATAGAGCCCATCCTGCACTGACCCTTAAAAAAGAGGCCCAGAGGAGAGAGAGAGGCTGAGGGCCTGTAGATGTGTATGAGAGTGTGGGTGTGTGTGAAAGTGTGGTGTGTATGAGAGTGAGTTGGGAGATTGTGTGTGTCTGAGAATGAGTTGAATGACCTCTGTGTGGGAGTGAGAGCCTGAATGTTTGGAGAGATAGCATGTAAAAGCTTCTATCTGTGTGTGAGAGACAGCATGTGACAGTGAGAGCCTGTGTATTTCAGTGAGAGTGAGACAGCAAGTGAAAGAGAGAGTTGGCATATATGTATGTACGGTATGTATGAGAGAGAGCATGTGAGAGTGAGAGCTGTGTGGGTGTGAGAGAGAGTGAGACAGAATGTGAAAGAGATAGTGTGTATGTATGTATGAGAGAGAGAGCATGTGAGAGTGAGAGCTGTATGTGCATGAGACAGCATGTGAGTGTGAGAGCCTGTGCCTGTGTGTATGTGTAAGAGAGACAACTTGTGAGAATGAGAACCTGTGTGTGTGTAAGAGAGACAGCGTGTGAGAATGAGAGCCTGAATGTGTGTTGTGTGAGAGAGAGAGAAAGCATGTGAGAATGAGAACCTGAGTGTGTGTTTGAGGGACGAAGGAAAGAAGCAGATGGAGAGAGATGAAATAGAAAAAAAGACCCTGTATAAGGAATTGGCAAAAAAACAAGAAAGGGAAGGTGGGAAATAAAGCCTGTGACCACCGATTAGAAAGCTAACATCAGATGGCAAAGGTAAAAAAAAAGAATTTTGAAATTTTTGTGTTTGTCAAATGTTAACTTTGGGAACATGGAAGAGTAGCACTTTCTCTATGCCGATCTTGCAGTTTACGAGATCAGCAGGGAGGAAGTGGAAACCCGCAAATTTTTACCATCGCAGGGCCTGCACAGAGGAGGCAGCAAAACAAGCTTCAGTGCCAGTAGCAGCAATTGGTGCATCCCCAATAGCCACACGGCAGCAGTGATAGGAGTACCAGAGGAGTGAGAGAGGCTCAGAGGTTGCTGGCAAAAGGAAGAGAGGGGGGTCTGCCTTCAGTGTGTGCATGTGAATGAATGGGAGTCTGCCTAGCAGTGTATGTGTGTGAATGAAAGGGAGTATGCCTAGCAGTGTGTGCATGTGAATGAATGGGAGTATGCCTAGCAGTGTGTGCATGTGAATGAATGGGAGTATGCCTAGCAGTGTGTGCATGTGAATGAATGGGAGTCTGCCTAGCAGTGTATGTGTGTGAATGAAAGGGAGTATGCCTAGCAGTGTGTGCATGTGAATGAATGGGAGTATGCCTAGCAGTGTATGTGTGTGAATGAAAGGGAGTATGCCTAGCAGTGTGTGCATGTGAATGAATGGGAGTATGCCTAGCAGTGTATGTGTGTGAATGAAAGGGAGTATGCCTAGCAGTGTGTGCATGTGAATGAATGGGAGTATGCCTAGCAGTGTGTGCATGTGAATGAATGGGAGTATGCCTAGCAGTGTGTGCATGTGAATGAATGGGAGTCTGCCTAGCAGTGTATGTGTGTGAATGAAAGGGAGTATGCCTAGCAGTGTGTGCATGTGAATGAATGGGAGTATGCCTAGCAGTGTATGTGTGTGAATGAAAGGGAGTATGCCTAGCAGTGTGTGCATGTGAATGAATGGGAGTCTGCCTAGCAGTGTATGTGTGTGAATGAAAGGGAGTATGCCTAGCAGTGTGTGCATGTGAATGAATGGGAGTATGCCTAGCAGTGTGTGCATGTGAATGAATGGGAGTATGCCTAGCAGTGTGTGCATGTGAATGAAAGGGAGTATGCCTAGCAGTGTGTGCATGTGAATGAATGGGAGTCTGCCTAGCAGTGTGTGCATGTGAATGAATGGGAGTCTGCCTAGCAGTGTGTGCATGTGAATGAATGGGAGTATGCCTAGCAGTGTGTGCATGTGAATGAATGGGAGTATGCCTAGCAGTGTGTGCATGTGAATGAATGGGAGTCTGCCTAGCAGTGTGTGCATGTGAATGAATGGGAGTATGCCTAGCAGTGTGTGCATGTGAATGAATGGGAGTCTGCCTAGCAGTGTGTGCATGTGAATGAATGGGAGTCTGCCTAGCAGTGTGTGCATGTGAATGAAAGGGAGTATGCCTAGCAGTGTGTGCATGTGAATGAATGGGAGTCTGCCTAGCAGTGTGTGCATGTGAATGAATGGGAGTCTGCCTAGCAGTGTGTGCATGTGAATGAATGGGAGTCTGCCTAGCAGTGTGTGCATGTGAATGAATGGGAGTCTGCCTAGCAGTGTGTGCATGTGAATGAATGGGAGTATGCCTAGCAGTGTGTGCATGTGAATGAATGGGAGTATGCCTAGCAGTGTGTGCATGTGAATGAATGGGAGTATGCCTAGCAGTGTGTGCATGTGAATGAATGGGAGTATGCCTAGCAGTGTGTGCATGTGAATGAATGGGAGTATGCCTTCAGTGTGTGCATGTGAATGAATGGGAGTATGCCTAGCAGTGTGTGCATGTGAATGAAAGGGAGTATGCCTAGCAGTGTGTGCATGTGAATGAAAGGGAGTATGCCTAGCAGTGTGTGCATGTGAATGAATGGGAGTATGCCTAGCAGTGTGTGCATGTGAATGAATGGGAGTCTGCCTAGCAGTGTGTGCATGTGAATGAATGGGAGTATGCCTAGCAGTGTGTGCATGTGAATGAATGGGAGTATGCCTAGCAGTGTGTGCATGTGAATGAATGGGAGTATGCCTAGCAGTGTGTGCATGTGAATGAATGGGAGTATGCCTAGCAGTGTGTGCATGTGAATGAATGGGAGTATGCCTTCAGTGTGTGCATGTGAATGAATGGGAGTATGCCTAGCAGTGTGTGCATGTGAATGAAAGGGAGTATGCCTAGCAGTGTGTGCATGTGAATGAAAGGGAGTCTGCCTAGCAGTGTGTGCATGTGAATGAAAGGGAGTATGCCTAGCAGTGTGTGCATGTGAATGAAAGGGAGTATGCCTAGCAGTGTATGTGTGTGAATGAAAGGGAGTATGCCTAGCAGTGTATGTGTGTGAATGAATGGGAGTATGCCTTCAGTGTGTGCATGTGAATGAATGGGAGTATGCCTAGCAGTGTGTGCATGTGAATGAATGGGAGTATGCCTAGCAGTGTGTGCATGTGAATGAATGGGAGTCTGCCTAGCAGTGTATGTGTGTGAATGAATGGGAGTATGCCTAGCAGTGTGTGCATGTGAATGAATGGGAGTATGCCTAGCAGTGTGTGCATGTGAATGAATGGGAGTCTGCCTAGCAGTGTATGTGTGTGAATGAATGGGAGTATGCCTAGCAGTGTGTGCATGTGAATGAATGGGAGTATGCCTAGCAGTGTGTGCATGTGAATGAAAGGGAGTATGCCTAGCAGTGTGTGCATGTGAATGAATGGGAGTCTGCCTAGCAGTGTATGTGTGTGAATGAATGGGAGTCTGCCTAGCAGTGTGTGCGTGTGAATGAATGGGAGTCTGCCTAGCAGTGTATGTGTGTGAATGAATGGGAGTATGCCTAGCAGTGTGTGCATGTGAATGAATGGGAGTATGCCTAGCAGTGTGTGCATGTGAATGAAAGGGAGTCTGCCTAGCAGTGTGTGCATGTGAATGAAAGGGAGTATGCCTAGCAGTGTGTGCATGTGAATGAAAGGGAGTATGCCTAGCAGTGTGTGCATGTGAATGAATGGGAGTCTGCCTAGCAGTGTATGTGTGTGAATGAAAGGGAGTATGCCTAGCAGTGTGTGCATGTGAATGAAAGGGAGTATGCCTAGCAGTGTGTGCATGTGAATGAAAGGGAGTATGCCTAGCAGTGTGTGCATGTGAATGAATGGGAGTCTGCCTAGCAGTGTATGTGTGTGAATGAAAGGGAGTCTGCCTAGCAGTGTGTGCATGTGAATGAAAGGGAGTATGCCTAGCAGTGTGTGCATGTGAATGAAAGGGAGTATGCCTAGCAGTGTGTGCATGTGAATGAAAGGGAGTCTGCCTAGCAGTGTGTGCATGTGAATGAAAGGGAGTATGCCTAGCAGTGTGTGCATGTGAATGAAAGGGAGTATGCCTAGCAGTGTATGTGTGTGAATGAAAGGGAGTATGCCTAGCAGTGTGTGCATGTGAATGAAAGGGAGTATGCCTAGCAGTGTGTGCATGTGAATGAAAGGGAGTATGCCTAGCAGTGTGTGCATGTGAATGAAAGGGAGTATGCCTAGCAGTGTATGTGTGTGAATGAAAGGGAGTATGCCTAGCAGTGTGTGCATGTGAATGAAAGGGAGTATGCCTAGCAGTGTGTGCATGTGAATGAATGGGAGTCTGCCTAGCAGTGTATGTGTGTGAATGAATGGGAGTCTGCCTAGCAGTGTATGTGTGTGAATGAATGGGAGTCTGCCTAGCAGTGTATGTGTGTGAATGAAAGGGAGTCTGCCTAGCAGTGTATGTGTGTGAATGAATGGGAGTATGCCTAGCAGTGTGTGCATGTGAATGAATGGGAGTCTGCCTAGCAGTGTGTGCATGTGAATGAATGGGAGTCTGCCTAGCAGTGTATGTGTGTGAATGAATGGGAGTATGCCTAGCAGTGTATGTGTGTGAATGAATGGGAGTATGCCTAGCAGTGTGTGCATGTGAATGAATGGGAGTCTGCCTAGCAGTGTATGTGTGTGAATGAAAGGGAGTCTGCCTAGCAGTGTATGTGTGTGAATGAATGGGAGTATGCCTAGCAGTGTGTGCATGTGAATGAATGGGAGTATGCCTAGCAGTGTATGTGTGTGAATGAAAGGGTGCATTCCTGATGCCTAGGCAAAGTCCTGGACTTGGCCTAGGTCTAGGCCAAGGTGCTGGAGTCACGCTTGGGCATAGGCCAGCATCCCTGTTTTTGGTTCTCGGCCTACTCCCTAGGTGAGGCCCCAGCTTCAGGCTAGGCCTAGTCTCGACAGATGACTTTTTTTTTTTTTGCAGTTTTCTAAACAAAACTTGAAAACAAATTAAATTTTGTTGGATTTTCAATTGTTTTGCTTTGAGAAAGAAATGACATGAAATAGGAAATTTCATCTATTTTCCTATTTTGTTTCTCCTGAATCACCCATCCCTATTATCTATCCCTCATCTAAGATGGGGCAGATGGAGAAAGAGACCTTCAAGATGAAGTGGCCTGGTGTGGCCTGGAGTGGTCAGCCTGCAGGGGCTCTTCCCCTCAAGGGGTAAGGAGATGAGGCTTTCCTCCTCTACTCATCTTAGCCACAAGTCTCTGCTTCTGTCAGCCGTGTGTATGATTTGCTCTGCTCATGGCCTGCCGAGTCTCTAGTCCTCTCGGCTGCAAGCTTGATTGACTCTGCTCATGGCCCCACATGGCTACTCTTTGCTGTCCCCTACTGGTTGGCGCCCTAGGTGACTGCCTAGTTCGCCTACTGGACGCACTGGCCCTGACTGCATCAGGAACAAAGAAATATTGAAATCAACTAACTGTGTGTAAAAGACCAAACATAACATCTTTGAAGACACTCATCCATTGCTTTCAAACCCCTGAGGAGAGAGAGTTTCTCTCTCTGAGCAGAGACTGTAACATTGTATCCTTGCCAGTTAGAGGGGTATCCTACCCATCTAAACAGCGACCCAAACATCTTGAGTAACTATAGACCTGTTTCAAACCTACCCATGCTCGCTAAATTAATAGAAAAAACGATACAAAAACAACTAGCCGAACATCTAGACAACAACAGCATACTTTACCCCTCACAACACGGCTTTAGAAAACACTATAGTACTGAAACATTACTTATCTCTCTAACAGACAATGTATTACGTGGGTTTGACAGTGGGAAACACTACATCATGATATTATTAGACCTATCAGCAGCATTCGACACAGTAAATCATAATATACTACTAAACAGGCTTGAAGAAATAGGACTTCAAAACAAAACAATTGAATGGTTCAGGTCCTACCTAAACAATAGATTCTTTCAGGTACAGATAAAAAACACTATTTCAGACAAAATCCAGCTAAAAACCGGAGTCCCCCAGGGATCAGCACTTTCGGCGACTCTATTTAACATTTACATGCTGCCCCTATGCCACCTCTTAGCCGGTCTAGGTATCATACATTACATATATGCGGACGACATCCAGCTAATTTTACCAGTAGACGAAACAATTGAAAAAACGTTGAACCTAGCAATGTTATACCTAGGCATAATTAAACAACTGCTGTGCCAAATGGAACTAGTAATTAACATTGAAAAAAAACAGAATTCATACACCTTGAACGAAAAACAACTGAATTAATCCAGAATCCCATCAAACTCAGAAACAATCAGATAGTGGAACTAACCGAAAAAACTCGAAACCTAGGAGTAATAATTGACAATGAAATCAACCTCAAACAACACATATCAATGAAAGTCAGAGAGGGGTACGCGAAACTAATGATCCTTAGAAGGCTAAAACCACTACTAACCCAAGCGCACTTTCGAACCGTTCTCAAAGCACTTATTTTCGCTAGCACAGACTATTGTAACACACTCTTCCTTGGATTACCACATTCAACACTAAGACCACTCCAAATCTTACAGAACTCTGCAGCCAGAATCCTAACTGGAAAAAGCAGAAGGGACCACATCACTCAAACTCTTGCCGAATTACACTGGCTGCCAATCGAACAAAGAGTACAATTTAAAACACTTTGCACAATCCACAAGTTAATTAATGAAGAAAATACTGATTGGTTAAACACTGCATTAAGACGACATGTTCCCCAAAGAAATCTCAGATCAGCAAATAAAGCCTTACTAACAATACCCTCTGTAAAGACAGCTAAACTGACACAAGTAAGGGAGAGAGCACTGTCATTAGCCAGCCCTATATTATGGAACTCAATGCCACCCGAAATAAGACTAATGAGAGATCAAAAACTTCAAAAAAAGCTTAAAAGCATGGCTTTTCAAAAAGGCCTTTCAAAGTGAGAATGGGAAATAGGTAGTACTAAGAAACAAGAAAAGGACTTATACACCCAGGCAAAAGTCACCTGAGAACATATGTGTGTTTTTATTTTTATTTTATCACACTTAAGTATTAAGTTAAAGAATTACAGTAAACCGCATCTACGGTTAGCCCATAAAGGGAATTTTAATACATTTTACATATAGCTTATAATATTGAATCATGTATCTGAATAACTGTGGCACCCCCTGGTTAAAGTACAATCCATCTCGAATTTATTTATGTGCCTATTTGTAAACCGTTGTGATGGTATATCACTAAATGACGGTATAGAAAAATTTTTAAATAAATAAATGATGACCCACTCACCTGGGGACTCTATTTCTCCAAGCCTTGGAGGGTAGAATTTTCCTTGGCTCCGGCAGCCGATATTTCTGCACGGATTAAAGAGGAGAATGTAAAAGAACATATTCTTTGGTACTGTGGATCAGTGTTGAACATATTCTTTCGTGCTGTGGATCAGTGATGAACATATTCTGTGGTGCTGTGGATCAGTGTTGAACATATTCTGTGATACTGTGCATTAGTGTTGAACATATTCTGTGGTGCTGTGGATCAGTGTTGAACATATTCTGTGGTACTGTGGATCATTGTTGAACATATTCTGTGGTGCTGTGGATCAGTGTTGAACATATTCTCTGGTGCTGTGGATCAATGTTGAACATATTCTGTGGTACTGTGGATCAGTGTTGAACATATTCTCTGATACTATAGATCAGTGTTGAACATATTCTATGATGCTGTGGATCAGTGTTGAACATATTCTATGATGCTGTGGATCAATGTTGAACATATTCTGTGGTACTGTGGATCAGTGTTGAACATATTCTGTGGTGCTGTGGATCAGTGTTGAACATATTCTGTGGTACTGTGGATCATTGTTGAACATATTCTGTGGTGCTGTGGATCAGTGTTGAACATATTCTCTGGTGCTGTGGATCAGTGTTGAACATATTCTGTGGTGCTGTGGATCAATGTTGAACATATTCTGTGGTACTGTGGATCAGTGTTGAACATATTCTCTGATACTATAGATCAGTGTTGAACATATTCTATGATGCTGTGGATCAGTGTTGAACATATTCTATGATGCTGTGGATCAATGTTGAACATATTCTGTGGTACTGTGGATCATTGTTGAACATATTCTCTGGTAATATAGATCAATGTTGAACATATTCTGTGGTACTGTGGATCAGTGTTGAACATATTCTGTGGTACTGTGGATCATTGTTGAACATATTCTCTGGTAATATAGATCAGTGTTGAACATATTCTGTGGTACTGTGGATCATTGTTGAACATATTCTCTGGTAATATAGATCAATGTTGAACATATTCTGTGGTACTGTGGATCATTGTTGAACATATTCTCTGATACTATAGATCAGTGTTGAACATATTCTGTGGTACTGTGGATCAGTGTTGAACATATTCTGTGGTACTGTGGATCATTGTTGAACATATTCTCTGATACTATAGATCAGTGTTGAACATATTCTCTGGTGCTGTGGATCAGTGTTGAACATATTCTGTGGTGCTATGGATCAGTGTTGAACATATTCTCTGGTGCTGTGGATCAGTGTTGAACATATTCTGTGGTGCTGTGGATCAATGTTGAACATATTCTGTGGTACTGTGGATCAGTGTTGAACATATTCTCTGGTGCTGTGGATCAGTGTTGAACATATTCTCTGGTGCTGTGGATCAGTGTTGAACATATTCTGTGGTGCTGTGGATCAATGTTGAACATATTCTGTGGTACTGTGGATCAGTGTTGAACATATTCTATGATGCTGTGGATCAATGTTGAACATATTCTGTGGTACTGTGGATCAGTGTTGAACATATTCTCTGGTGCTGTGGATCAGTGTTGAACATATTCTCTGGTGCTGTGGATCAGTGTTGAACATATTCTGTGGTGCTGTGGATCAATGTTGAACATATTCTGTGGTGCTGTGGATCAATGTTGAACATATTCTCTGGTACTATAGATCAGTGTTGAACATATTCTGTGGTGCTATGGATCAGTGTTGAACATATTCTCTGGTGCTGTGGATCAGTGTTGAACATATTCTGTGGTGCTGTGGATCAATGTTGAACATATTCTGTGGTACTGTGGATCAGTGTTGAACATATTCTCTGGTGCTGTGGATCAGTGTTGAACATATTCTGTGGTGCTGTGGATCAATGTTGAACATATTCTGTGGTGCTGTGGATCAATGTTGAACATATTCTCTGGTACTATAGATCAGTGTTGAACATATTCTATGATGCTGTGGATCAGTGTTGAACATATTCTGTGGTGCTGTGGATCAATGTTGAACATATTCTGTGGTGCTATGGATCAGTGTTGAACATATTCTGTGGTACTGTGGATCATTGTTGAACATATTCTCTGGTAATATAGATCAATGTTGAACATATTCTCTGGTACTATAGATCAGTGTTGAACATATTCTATGATGCTGTGGATCAGTGTTGAACATATTCTGTGGTGCTGTGGATCAATGTTGAACATATTCTGTGGTGCTATGGATCAGTGTTGAACATATTCTGTGGTACTGTGGATCAGTGTTGAACATATTCTGTGGTGCTGTGGATCATTGTTGAACATATTCTCTGGTACTATAGATCAATGTTGAACATATTCTGTGGTGCTGTGGATCAATGTTGAACATATTCTGTGGTACTGTGGATCAGTGTTGAACATATTCTCTGGTGCTGTGGATCAGTGTTGAACATATTCTGTGGTACTGTGGATCAGTGTTGAACATATTCTGTGGTGCTAGGGATCAATGTTGAACATATTCTGTGGTGCTAGGGATCAGTGTTGAACATATTCTCTGGTGCTGTGGATCAGTGTTGAACATATTCTGTGGTGCTAGGGATCAGTGTTGAACATATTCTGTGGTACTGTGGATCAGTGTTGAACATATTCTCTGGTGCTGTGGATCAGTGTTGAACATATTCTGTGGTACTGTGGATCAGTGTTGAACATATTCTGTGGTGCTAGGGATCAATGTTGAACATATTCTGTGGTGCTAGGGATCAGTGTTGAACATATTCTCTGGTGCTGTGGATCAGTGTTGAACATATTCTCTGGTGCTGTGGATCAGTGTTGAACATATTCTGTGGTACTGTGGATCAGTGTTGAACATATTCTCTGGTGCTGTGGATCAGTGTTGAACATATTCTGTGGTGCTAGGGATCAGTGTTGAACATATTCTGTGGTGCTAGGGATCAATGTTGAACATATTCTGTGGTGCTAGGGATCAGTGTTGAACATATTCTATGATGCTGTGGATCAGTGTTGAACATATTCTGTGGTGCTAGGGATCAATGTTGAACATATTCTGTGGTACTGTGGATCAGTGTTGAACATATTCTCTGGTGCTGTGGATCAATGTTGAACATATTCTGTGGTACTGTGGATCATTGTTGAACATATTCTCTGGTAATATAGATCAGTGTTGAACATATTCTATGATGCTGTGGATCAGTGTTGAACATATTCTGTGGTGCTAGGGATCAATGTTGAACATATTCTGTGGTACTGTGGATCAGTGTTGAACATATTCTGTGGTACTGTGGATCAATGTTGAACATATTCTCTGGTAATATAGATCAGTGTTGAACATATTCTGTTGTACTGTGTATCAGTTTTGAAATTCTGTGGTACTGTGGATCAGTGTTGAACATATTCTGTGGTACTGTGGATCAGTGTTGAACATATTCTCTGGTGCTGTGGATCAGTGTTGAACATATTCTCTGGTAATATAGATCAGTGTTGAACATATTCTGTTGTACTGTGTATCAGTTTTGAAATTCTGTGGTACTGTGGATCAGTGTTGTGCCATTTTCACACAGTCGCAACAGTAATGAATTATTTGGACACGAACATAGTGGGTCCATTGACTTTGGCACCTTCAGCACACATTGGGACACACAACTACCTCCTTTCCCCAGGATAAGATCAAAGGACACACAGGGCTACCCTTAGCACTCGGAGTCTTGGGAGTAATCTCCCCCTGCACTCAGCAAAGAATCCAAGCCCTGAAAAGAAGAGACTGTGCAAGAGCTGGCCTGGGAAGAGTAATACAAATACTCTTATTGCCTCATCAGGTAGAAATCGCACCCCTGTCTGCAGAAGCAGGGCCAGTGCAAGGGAATTAGATGTGGCATGCCCTAGGTGAGTCTCCAACCCTTTACACCATCCCCCCAACACACAGGTGCACAATATGCCAACTTATATAAAAGTATTTTAAAAAATCCTCAAAACCCAATAAAATATTTCAAATCAGCAGACATTAAATAAGATGAATAATATGCAATAATTAAAAATAATGATGAAAAAAATTCCTGGATCTCTGTTTCTCATCGCCGTCTGTCCAGTATCCCCCTCTCTCTTTCCTCCTGAACAACAATTATCCCCTTGCCCAGTAAAAACCTTTGTGCCACCAGCTGCAGTATCCTCCTTCTCTCCTTTCTTCTTACCACCTCATGTCTCCAGAATCTGCCTCACTATCTGCCCCAGAATCTGCCTCACTATCTGCCCCAGATTCTGCCTATCTCCAGCAGCATTCAGATTCCACTCTCATTCACTACCACCTCTGCAGCATCTTCCTCATCACCACCACTGCAGCATCTCCCCCCTCTCCCCCTGCCCAGCCACAGCAGCTTCCAGCTATCCCTCTCTCCCACAGCCCCAGCAGTGGCTGGAAGCCTTTCCTGCACCACACACAGCTCCTACAGCTCATAGCATACATGTGACTCTCAGGCTCCTCTGCTGCTATCATTTGCATCTGTGCCCCCATCTGGTCTAGAGAGTGGAGCATTGATGCAGCCTGACGCCGGGACTTGGGGGCGATAGGAGAGGATATGGAGATAAATGCTTCATTGATTCATTGATGTCAGACTCAGCATTGCCTTTGTGGCAGCTCCTTTTTCTTGGGCTGCAGGGTAAGGCCGGTGGATGGCCTGACCAATGCCAGCCCGGTTCTGCTTCTGATACCCCTCAAATTGTGGTGTGCTAGGTGCTTCCACCAGCCCTGTGCAGGAGGGACTCCATCACCTTGCATAGGTTTTACCTTGTGATCCAGTGAGAAGTATCACAGTCTACAAACAATCAAACAAAAAACCCTTTTCAATGTACTTGCTGTAAATAAAATACAATTGCAAAGATAAGTAATTCTAAAAGCAAAGACAACAACACTGGTTCCACTGTTGAAAAATGATTTAATGGCAGAAGCTTAATTCAAAACATGCTAGTAGGTACTACATTGATTGATCCAATGGAAGTATAGTTTGATGATTTGGCTTGGTGCAGTGTTTGAAAAGGAAATTTTCCAGCATCAAACTGATAATTAACACTGAAATGCAAGCAGATTTCTGCCCTTACAGTTCTGAATCCAGGATGTCCTTGAATAGAAACAGAAACAATATGTTGAAAAAACGCATGGGTGAAGCATGGCATAAAGGTACATTTTAGGTTTGGCCCTGTTCTCCTACTACATCTATCGGGAGCCCTCTCTGAACAGATTTGAAAACATTTGCTAGGAAAGCTGGAACCTCAGCAAGAGAGGTTCCTACAAAGGAGAAGCGTACCACACTTTTTCCCACACACCCACTGAAGCCTAATTTCATCTTAACTCATTGTACTTCACATTTCCATCTCAGGTCCCCAAAGCTCTGGGTCTATACTCGCAGCCTCTACCTAGCTTGATTGAACACATCAAGCTAGGTAGAGAATACATTGTACAAATCAACTCCTCTTTTACCTTTCATTGCTCCAAATGACAGAAAATCTTCACTGATGTCAACTTTGCTGTTCGTACCTCTGACTGTGTATGTAAAACTGCCCCTACAAACCAACCCCACCCCAAGTTAAAAGTGCCCTCTCTTACAGTGGTATAAATAGAAAAGGTACAGATCTCTCTCTCTCTCTCTCTCTCTCTCTCTCTCTCTCTCTCTCTCTCTCTCTCTCTCTCTCTCTCTCTCTCTCTCTCTCTCTCTCTCTCTCTCTCTCTCTCTCTCTCTCTCTCTCTCTCTCTCTCTCTCTCTCTCTCTCTCTCTCCCCCCATTTGTGATTAAAAACAGTAATGTGCCTGCGGTGGATTCATCAGCATGTGATGGAAAATTAGCACTGGTACAATAAATGTATCAGCAGTTTTCAAAAATTACCTGTGCAGTGAGTAGCAGGGGAATTAGCCTAAGCATGCACCCCCCCCCCCCCTTTTTTTTTATCACAGGTGTTATTTTCCCAATATTTATAGTTTTTTTTTATGAATCTAGGTCTGAGAACTCTAAATTTAAACCTACAATTCATTTACTAAAATTTAGGATACTAAGGGGTATATTTACTAAGCTAAGTTAAGCATTTACTGTGCAAAAAAAGCCTTAATGCAGTGATAACACACTGTAATTTCAATTGCACATTACTTTACCCTAAATATTGCAGGATGGTAAATACTTTGCAAATGCATCCAAAGCAGCTCCTTATTAGTACATTTTATAAAATAAAATTGCAAGTTGCATTTTTCTCCTGAAAATTAGCTAGCTACAACTCAAGACTTGTATCTAACTTTCCCTGGGTACATCAGGGCATTAATGCATATCCCAATGCTCCTGGGTAGCTTCTTAAAGGGCCAGATCAACCAGATTGATTCCCCCCACCCCCCTTCCTAGGGATCTTGTGAGACCCCTGCCCACTCCTGCCACCTCTAGAGGCAGGCCTGATAAAACAAATTTAAATTCATGCAGCAAATGCCCCTCCCTCTACCCAACCCTGTCTGTTTACAAAGAAAATAGCTCCCAGCTCCTAATATCCCTGACCCCTGACCCACTCTAGCCAATCTCCCTGGGTTTTCCTTTAAAACCTGGTGGTCTAGTGTGGCCCGGAGCATCCCCTAGCCTCTGGGCCCAGAATCATTTCAATTCAAAATGCTGCCATCCATGCATATGAAATGGGCATAACTAATATCGTGCTTGGCCAGTTCCATTTTGAATTTAAAAGGTACTGGGCCCTAAACCTAGAGGGCGCTTTGGGTCCCTCTAGACCAACAAGTCTTAAAGATATGCCTGGGAAGGGGGTGGGCTAGGGTAGGTCAGAGCTCTTAAAGGTATGCTGGGTGGGAGGAAGAGGTTGGGGGGTTGGAAGTAGCCTAAAGCTGAGAGAGTTTTAAGCTGGGGGCTTTTTTCTTGAAAAGGGACAGAGCTGAAGAGGGGGAAAGGGCATTTACCGAGGAAACTTAAATTTCTTTTGATGTTTTTAACATTAGGTCTTCCTCTAGAAGAAGTGGAGATCTCACAAGATCCCCAAGATACATTGGGAGGGGGGCTGCTGTCACAAGATCCCCAAGATCCCCAAGATACATTGGGAGGGGGGCTGCTGTCACAAGACGTTTGGGGCCTTTAATCCTTGGTATTTTAACACTGGGAAAAATACTGCAGGGGTTTACTAGTAAATCCCCGTGCTATTAGTCCCCCTGGGGAAAATATTGTGGCTTAGTAAATGACCCCCTAGGTTAGATACCTAGTGCTGAACGTCTAACTTTCCTCCGGCCCTATAGCTGCCCACTTCTTAGCATCCTGAATTTAGGTGCTCAGCCCTAGTCAGTTTTCAAAGAGGCCAGTTTAGGTGCCTAATTCCCAAAGTTAAACCTTTTGGAGATAGATCCCTGAATGTTCAAGTTTCAAGTAGATTTTGCTCATATTAACAGTCTCTGTATGAAATAGAAATGAAGTCCTTTACCAAGCACTGAGGGCGTTAGGATCCTGGACAATTCTTTTCACACACTTCAAGTCATCGGAAATGTTACTATCCAACAAGGCTGAAAAATTTGAAGAGATTAAAGATAGATTTAATTATTGTTGTGATTATTTTCTATTTCCATTATAGTGAACAATTAGATGACAGCAGAAAAAGACCAACTAATGCAGCATGTCTGCCCAGTTATCCCTGTCCATACTGCCAAAGATATATCCCAACTTCCAGCCAAAAAGCACGACTGCCTGCACAAGATGACTCCTTATCCAACTCAGGCTTTATGGTCTTCCTCCATTGTACTCTACCCTTCTGGCAAGATTTCCTTTCCAGTTTATACCCAGCACTCAACCTTCCCGATTCCAATCATAAACACTCACAATAATCCAAAAAGTGACCAACACTAGACTGCTGGTACTCAAATAAACATAAGAACATAGAACATAAGAAATGCCATACTGGATCAGACCAAGGGTCCATCAAGCCCAGCATCCTGTTTCCAACAGTGGCCAATCCAGGCCATAAGTACCTGGCAAGTACCCAAACATTAAACAGATCTCAAGCTACTATTGCTTATTAATTAATAACAGTGTATGTATGTTTCCTCTAGGAACATATCCAAACCATTTTTAAACCCACTTACACTAATTGTCATAACTACATACTCTGGCAATGAATTACAGAGCTTAATTATGCACTGAATGAAATTTAATTTTCTTCGATTTGTTTTATATGAGTTACTTGCTAACTTCATGGAGTGCCCCCCTAGTCCTTCTATTATCTGAGAGTAAATAACCGATTTACATTAACCTGGTCAAGTCCTTTTATGATTTTGTAGACCTCTATCATATTATATATTTTTTAACCTCCTAGATCTGGATGGCTTTTGCAGATGGTTTCCTGTCACCACTAGCCTGCCGCATGGACACGAGGAGTGAATAGCCTTCCAGACAGACTCAACTATTTGAGCGCCTATGTTTAAACTAGGACTTCTAGTTATTACTAGGGATGTGAATCGTGTGATCGATTGTCTTAACGATCGATTTTGGCTGGGGGAGAGGGAAATCTGATCGTCATGGTTTTTTTTGTTAAAAAATCGTAAATCGGGGGAGGGCGGGAAAACCGGCACACCAAAACAACCCTAAAACCCACCCCGACCCTTTAAAACAAATCCCCCACCCTCCCGAACCCCCCCCCCAAAATGTTTTAAATTACCTGGGGTCCAGTGGGGGGTCTCGGTGCGATCTCCCGCTCTCGGGCCATCTTTACTCATCAGCCCCTATTATAGAGTATAGTATAAGGAGCACTGGATGGCCGGCGCCATCTTTAAAGATGGCGCCGGCCATCCAGTGCTCCCACCATGTGACAGGGGCCGGCCAATGGCACGGATACCCTGTCACATGGTAAGGGCAAAGGGGCATCGGCGCCATTTTTTTTTAGAACAGCTGATGCCTGGGAACGGGAAATCTCTCCCCGAGAACCCCCTGGATCTCTCCTCTCCCCCAGGCCCCCCTGTATCTCTCCCCGAGGCCCCCCGAGGCCCCCCTGGACCACCAAGTAATTTTAAAAGGTTTTGGGGGGGTCGGGAGGGGGGGTCGATTTAAAGGGTCGGGTGGTTTGTTTTTTTTAGCGGCGCAGGCCTCCCTAAAAAAAAAGGGTCGGGAGGGTGGGGTGGGTTTTTTTTTTTTTATTGGGCCATCGGTGCCATTTTAATTAGTGGCAGCCAAAATGGCGCCGATGGCCTGAGAGTGGGAGATCGCGCCGGGACCCCCCCCCCCCCCCCACTGGACCACCAGGTAACAACATTTTGGGGGGTTCGGGAGGGTGGGGGAGGGTAAGGAATTGGTTTTAAAGGGTCGGGGTGGGTTTAGGGGTTGTTTTGGTGTGCCGGTTTTCCCGCCCTCCCCCAAATAATTCCCGTGCCCTATTTAACGATACAATACAAATGCCCCTGACGATAAATTGGGGGCATTTGTATTGTATTGTGCACTCTAATGATTTAGGACGATTTTAAAATTATTTGACGATAATTTTAATCATTCAAAAACGATTCACATCCCTATTATTGACTGTTCAGAATCAGACCAATGAGACAATCCGTAGAGTAAATGAAAATGAAGAGAATATACAATCATTACAACAAGTTAATGTTTGTTTAATTAAAGACCAGATTGCCAGTGCTAGACATTTGGAATTATTGGAGAATAGAGTACTGTTATGAATTGCGCTGCCCGCGAGTTCCCCCGCAAGCAGGTCACTTACCCTCGCTGTCTGTCTTCGCCGACGCGGCAGGACGCCGCCATCGGCTTGCCCACGCGGCCCGGAGGCCGCCCACCATCATCCTGGCTTCCGCGGCCGGAGCTGTGGCTGTCTTCGGGGCTGGGACCGCCCCCGACATCGATTCCACCTTTGCGGCTGGAGGCCACAAAAGCCCCAGGCTGGAGTAGTGGCAGGAGCCGCTCCCGGGGCCTCCGGCAGTGGCTGGAGCCGCTGCTCAAGTTGGAGCCTGCTCCCAGGCTCAGCCCTGCCTCTTCTGGCGTCTGCCACACAGACGCTGTGCAGGCCGCTGGCCATGGTCCTGCACAGCCTCTGCTTCCTGCTACTAGGTGCGTGGCCGCGTCTCCTTAAAAAACCTAACCTTCCACCCATGGACCCAGCTAACTTCAGACCAATTGCCAACCTCCCAATGATTGCTAAAATCATGGAGAAGGTTGGAAATAGACAACTATCTGAATTCTTACAAGAAAATGACATTCTTACTTCAAACCAATTCGGTTTTTGAAAATCCCTGAACATGGAATCGCTACTAGCCTCGCTTTCTGATAACATCCTCATCAATCTGGAAAAAGGTCAACCTTTCCTTCTCGTCTTACTGGACCTCTCCTCAGCGTTCGACACCGTGAACCATTCCTGCCTCCTTCAGCGTCTAGCAGATATTGGTATAACAGGTACAGCTCTCAACTGGTTCAATTCTTTCCTTGAAAACAGGCAATACAAGGTCAGGATTAACAACAAAGAGTCACTCCCCATCAGATCAAAGCTGGGGGTACCCCAAGGATCTTCCCTTTCTCCTACACTATTCAATATTTATCTCCTCCCACTCTGCCATCTACTAGTTAACCTCAAACTAACACACTACCTATACGCGGATGACATTCAGATCCTCATCCCGATAGTGGAATCCCTCCACAAAACGTGGTCGTACTGGAACAGCTGCCTTGCAGCAATCAAAAACTTACTAACAAGCCTCAACCTAGTGTTAAATACTAGCAAAACCGAAATCCTCATAATAGCGCCAGATAATTGCACTCTGCTCAACCCCCCTAGTTCTTCCCAACCCTCCTTCACATCAATCGACCACACGCCGCAAGCAAGAGATCTGGGGGTGCTTCTAGACAACCAACTCAACTTCACCAAATTCATAAATAATACTACCAAAGACTGCTTCTTCAAATTGCAAGTCTTAAAAAAATTAAAACCTCTTCTACACTTCCGAGACTTCCGCCTGGTACTTCAATCTATCATCCTCCCTAAACTGGACTATTGCAACTCACTCCTCCTGGGTCTGCCCGCCAGCACCATCAAACCACTTCAGATGGTACAGAATGCGACGGCCAGAATACTCACTAACACCAAAAAATGGGACCACATCACCCCGATCCTCCAATATCTTCACCGGCTGCCGATAAAATTTAGGATACAATTTAAATCCCTCATGATGATTCACAAGGATCTGTACAACATCTCCCCCCTCAACCTATCCTTCCAACTACAGCAACACATTTCCAAGAGACCAATCAGAAGGGCATACCAGAATATGCTTCACACCCAACCGGCGAAAACCTCACTGAGGAAACGAGTCCTGTCCACTGCAGGTCCCCCTCTTTGGAACCTGCTCCCACCGGACCTCCACCAAGAACCGTGCCTTCTGACATTCAAAAAGAAGCTAAAGACTTGGCTATTCACCCAAGCTTTCCCTGAGAGCTAAAACCGGTTGAAGTGATAGACAATATACTTACCTCTGTATTGTTTTCGAGTTTGAAACCCAGTTACATTTAATCGAGTTTACGAATGTCTCCCTAAAGGTTTTCCTGTCCTCCTGTGTTAATGTATACCGCCCCTGAGGCAACTGTTAATGTATTCCGCCAACTGTTTTAATGTATTCCGCCCCTGAGGCGACTGTTTATTGTATCCCGTCCCTGAGGCGACTGTTCAGTTCCTTGTAAACCGGTGCGATATGTATGCTATACAGGAACATCGGTATATAAAAATTAAAAATAAATAAATAAATATTTAAAGGGCCAGAAACAGGAAGTGTCTGGGCCCCACCTTGATGACTGTTTCCTGCTCAGCCCTATAAAGGGCTGCTCCGTCCATTGTTCCTGGCCTTGCATCATGGTCGAGTCTTCGCTCTGGAGGCCCCGGCCTTCCAGAGTCCATGTAAGGTCTTCTTCTCTTCGTGGAGCTCCTCGTCATGTTCATTGTTCCATGTTCAAGTCTTCGTGCCTGAGGTCCATGTCCAGGTGTCTTCGTTCTCCTACGTCCTGGTGTTCCTGCCTTCCGTGATGTTCCTTCCTACTCCATGCCTCGTCAACGCTCTCGAGCCTTCTGGTACTGGTAGGCTGGGGGTCCCTCAGATGCAGTACTCCTGGGTGGACTGCCTGCCGGTGGACGGTTGTCCTGTGCTCCTGAGCCGTCAAGTCCTGATGTGTGTTCCTGTGCTGTCCCGCTCCCGTCGTGATCCGTGACCAGTCTGCAAGGGCTGTGTAGAGCGCGTAACGGACAGGGTGGTCCGCGACTCAGTCCCGCAGGTGGCCTGAGTAGGGCACCCTGAGAAAGAGTGCCAATGTCCATGCCTTGTGTTGCCCCTGTGGATTTATTTATTTATTTAAAAACTTTTCTATACCGTCGCTAAGTTATATACCATCGCAACGGTTTACAAATAGGCACATAGACTAAGGTAAGTAAATGTAGGATATCTTACATTCTAACAGGTGCCAATAAAGTTCGGTTACAATTTCATAAATAAAATCATTATTTGAGTAATGTTGGTCAAGTCCAGGTATGGAGTCTCGTCTGGATGCCGTCCGCATCGATCCCAAGTGTCTACATCATGGATCCATTGCATCAGCCTTGTGTCCTCGCCATGGATGCCGTTGCATCAACCCCGAGTCTTCGTGCCTTGTGATGCCGTCGCATCTATCCACAGTCATGTCTTCATGTCAAGGCCCATCTGCCCTCAACCTCAGGCCAGGCCTGCTGCTCCATGCTGTTGGCAGCAGGTCCGAAAGGGCCCGGAATGGTTGGAGGACCATTCACCTTCCAACATCATCGGATGTTTGGCCATGGGAGCTTGCCAGCCTGGCCGAGGGCACAATTGTTCAGCCATGCAGAGCCACCGTCAACCCTTGGCTCGGTCCTGAAGGTTGGGGTCGGGCTGAGGCCCATGGGCACACGCAAACCACCCAAACACAACAGAATGCAAGGCCATGTGCCCGATGGTGTTTCGCCAATGGATCCGCCTTGTTTCCTTGTCTTGTTCCTGGACTGTTATGGGACCGGGAAAAGTTTTTCAGGATATTTTTGTGTGTACGACCTACTGGAGGCGCCAGTTTTGCCATAGTCACGACCTGCTGGAGGCAGGTCTCTTGGTGTTTCTGGGTGCTTCTTGTTGGTCCTTGCTTGTTGCTCGTTTGTCTGTCTTGTATTGTCCGTGTTGTGTGCTGCTTGCTTGTTTGTTTCCTCTTGTTTTCTTTCCTGCTTGTTGGGTTCTGCTTGGGTGTCCCCCATCCTCGTTCCCGCATTCCCGTTCCCTCGTTTCCCTTCCTTGCTCCTCGCTTTTCGCTTTTTCGCCCTTCGCTCCTTCATTTCTGCTCTCTCGCTCTTGGCTCTTTCGCTCTTGGCTCTTTCGCTCTTTGAGCTCCTTCGCTCTCTGCTCCCTTGCTCTCTGCTCCTTCGCTCTCTGCTCCCTTGCTCTCTGCTCCTTCGCTCTCTGTTCCCTTGCTCACTGGTCCTTCGCTTTCTGTTCCCTTGCTCTCCGCTCCCTCGCTCTCCGTTCCCTTGCTCCCTCTTTTGTGTTTTTGTGTTGTCGGTCACGCGGTCACCGTTCGTTCGGTCGCTGCTCGTGCGGTCACCGTTCGCTCGGTCGCTGCTCGCGCGGTCTCCGTTCGCTCGGTCGCTGCTCACGCGGTCTCCGTTCGCTCGGACGCTGCTCCCTCGGTCCTGTGTTCGCTTCGTCCCATGTTCCCTCGGTCTCATCTACCTCTCGGTCTCGTGTCCTTGGTCTCTCATCGTGTCTCTTGTGTCTGTGTGGTGTGTTCTGTTTTGTCTTGTTTTTGTCTGGTTTTCTGTGGTATGTCTTCTATTTTTCTGCTGCTTTGCCTTGTTTTGTTCATACTGTCCCCGGAGTTACCAGCTTCCATTTTTTGGACCCTCAAATACCTCCATCCGGTATGGACTGTTACCCTTATCCTCGAGCTGTTGACAGGAGGCTTGAGGAAGGGGGGCTTTGAGGAGGGGGTACTGTAATGAATTGCGCTGCCCGCGGGTTCCCCCAAGAGCAGGCCACTTACCCTCGCTGTCTGTCTTCGCCGACACAGCAGGACGCCGCCGTCGGCCTGCCCACGCGGCCCGGAGGCCGCCCACCATCATCCTGGCTTCCGCGGCCAGAGACGCGGCTGTCTTCAGGGCTGGGACTGCCCCCAACGTCGATTCTACCTTCGCGGCTGGAGGCTGCAAAAGCCCTGGGCTGGAGTAGCGGCAGGAGCCGCCTCCGGGGCCTCTGGCAGTAGCTGGAGCCGCTGCTCACGTTGGAGCCTGCTCCCAGGCTCAGCCCTGCCTCTTCTGGCGTCTGACGCACAGACGCTGTGCAGGCTGCTGGCCATGGTCCTGCACAGCCTCTGCTTCCTGCTACTAGGTGTGCGGCCACGTCTCTTTGCAATATTTAAAGGGCCAGACACAGGAAGTGTCTGGGCCCCACCTTGATGACTGTTTCCTGCTCAGCCCTATAAAGGGCTGCTCCGTCCATTGTTCCTGGCCTTGCATCGTCGTCGAGTCTTCGCTCTGGAGGCTCCGGCCTTCCAGAGTCCATGTAAGGTCTTCTTCTCTTCGTGGAGCTCCTCGTCGTGTTCATTGTTCCATGTTCAAGTCTTCGTGCCTGAGGTCCATGTCCAGGTGTCTTCGTTCTCCTACGTCCTGGTGTTCCTGCCTTCCGTGATGTTCCTTCCTACTCCATGCCTCATCAACGCTCTCGAGCCTTCTGGTACCGGTAGGCCGGGGGTCCCTCAGATGCAGTACTCCTGGGTGGACTGCCTGCCGGTGGACGGTTGTCCTGTGCTCCTGAGCCGTCAAGTCCTGATGTGTGTTCCTGTGCTGTCCCGCTCCCGTCGTGGTCCGTGACCAGTCAGCAAGGGCTGTGTAGGGCGCATAACGGACAGGGTGGTCCACGACTCAGTCCCACGGGTGGCCTGAGTAGGGCGCCCTGAGAGACAATGCCAATGTCTATGCCTTGTGTTGCCCCTGTGGATGTCAAGAGTCTCGTCTGGATGCCGTCTGCATCGAACCCAAGTGTCTACATCATGGATGCCGTTGCATCAGCCTTGTGTCCTCGCCATGGATGCCGTTGCATCAACCCCGAGTCTTTGTTCCTTTTGATGCCGTTGCATCTATCCACAGTCATGTCTTCATGTCAAGGCCCATCTGCCCTCAACCTCAGGCCAGGCCTGCTGCTCCATGCTGCTCGCAGCAGGTCCGAAAGGGCCCGGAATGGTCAGAGGACCATTCACCTTCCAACATCCTCGGATGTTTGGCCATGGGAGCTTGCCAGCCTGGCCGAGGGCATGATTGTTCAGCCATGCAGAGCCACCGTTAACCCTTGGCTTGGTCCTGAAGGTTGGGGTCGGGCTGAGGCCCATGGGCACACGAAAACCACCCGAACACAACAAGTACGACATCTAAATATAAGGATAACGAATTTTCCGCAGGTTCTGGGAGAGATACCTTATATATCTCTGAAAAGATATTTTAGAGAAAATTTATCTTATGCGGAGGAAGCAATTCCTCCAATTAATACTTGCTATTTTCTGTCTCAAAAATCTCCAATCCCTCAAACTTGACGAATTTCTTGGAAGATTCCACTTTAGATGTCGAACACAGAAATACACTAGTTGTATCCTTCATTACAACTCAGGATGTAAGCAGTGTTATGAAAATATATTTTAAGAAATTCCCTACGGTCTTTCACGGGCAGGTGGTCAAGTTATATCCAGATTTACCACCAATTACTACAACTTTACTAGATGTAGAGAATTTCTTGCTTTACGACAACAGATTGTCTCTTTGGGGTTTGCTTTCTTCTTACGTTATCCATGCAGATGCGAACTTAAGAAAGGAGAACATGTATATGTCTTCCATCAAATAGATCAGTTACAACAATTTGTGGAAGCCCAGCAATCTAGTGTAGGTGCAATAGAAGCGCCTATAGCAGAATCATCTCCCTCAAGTGCTTTACCGATAAGTGAGTAACTATGATAGGGCATAGAATTATAAACAGTTGGATTATGTAAGCCTAATGTTTTTTAGTTACTTTAAATATCTCCTTAATTCTCCTTAGTTCCTTAGTTCAGCCCTCCTTTTCTTCCTTTGTTTATAGTTATTATTTATAGTTTTTCCCTTCTTTTTGTTTAGAATTGTTGATTTTTGATATATGATAACAAGTACAGAAAGCTCCTTAAATCATTTTTTTTAAATAATTGTTATTGAATCTTGTTTTCATATATATAAGGATTATTATATGTTAGATCAATTGTGTTTCTTGTAAATTGTATGAAAAATGATAAATAAAGATATATAAAAAAAAAAAGAACTGAGAAATGAAATTGCGGATCTGATATTGGAAATTTGTAAACTTCCACTAACATCATCTGTGGTACTTGAAGACTGGAGGGATGCCAATATAACACCAATTTTTAAAAAGGGATCAAGGAGTAATCCAGTGAGTCTGATTTCCATGCCAGGCAAAATGGTAGAAACTATCATAAAGAAAAAAATTGCTGAACATATAGATAAGCATAGTTTAATGGGAAAAAGCCAAGGGAAGTCTTGCTTTACAATTTGCTACATTTTTTTGATGGCATAAATAAACATGTGGATACAGGTGAGCCAGTTGATACAATGTAGCTGGATTTCCAGAAAGTGTTTGACAAAGTTCCTCACGAGAGGAAACTTAAAAGTCATGGGATAAGGGGCAGTGTCCTAATGTGGATTGCCAACTGGTTAAAAGATAGAAAACAGAGAGTAGGGCTACATGGTGAATTTTTCCAAAGGAAAAAGGTGAATGCTCAGGAATCTATTCTGGGACCACTGCTTTTTAATATATTTATAAATGACCTGGAAATGAGAACAACAAATGATGTGATCAAATTTGCTGATGACACAAAATTATTCAAAGTTGTTAAATCGCATGATGATTGTGAGAAATTGCAGGAAGACATTGCAAAACTGGGAGACTGGGTATGCAAATGGAAAATGAAATTTAATGTGGATAAGTGCAAAGTGATATATTTAGGGAAGAACAGAAACCATGGTATACTCCTCAACTCAAAACCCAGAAACAAGATCTTAGAAGACTCGAACATGCATGGCGAAAAAATCCAGCCCTTTCAAACCTGGAAGCCTACAAATCTACCATGCATCACTACCGGTTATCCATCCTACAAACTAAGAGAGATTTTTTCTCACAGAAAATACACCACTTCATATTCGATCCTAAAGCTTTATTCTCCCTCGTCTCGTCTCTCACCAAATCTCCCCCCACGACCATCCCGGACGATCAAGCAGCCAGCAAAGCCTCAGAGTTAGCCACACACTTCAAGAATAAAATCTCTGACCTGCTCAGACCTTTAAACACAAATAACGCTCTCCCACCTCCACCAGCATACTACTCAAATACTCAACAGAAGACTAGTCTAGAAACCTTCGAGCAGACTTCCTCCTTAGAGGTTGAAACAGTCCTAAAGAAACTCAAACCTGCCTCTCACCCCACAGATGCGATCCCTGCCAACGTACTCATCGCCATTTATTTATTTATTTATTTTAGGTTTTTTATATACCGGCATTCATGATACAATCACATCATGCTGGTTTACAGTATAACAGGGGTGCAAAAAATTTCAAAAACAGTCTCCAAACCTATTGCCGACATCATTAATTGCTCACTAATGCAAGGTTCAGTCCCTGACCCTTTGAAACTCGCAATTCTAAAACCACTCTTGAAAAAACCCAACATGTTTCCAGATGACCCAGCCAACTATTGCCCGATTGCTAAACTCCCCTTCATCTCCAAAATCTTAGAAAAAATAGTCAATAAGCAACTCACGGAGTAATTAGAGGATAACAAAATACTATCCCCTACAACAACAGCAAGCGTGCCTCGATACCCTGACGACAACGGTACAAGCCTTAGCCGACCGCGTCAGTGGAGCCACGGCTGCCAGTTCCACAGCACCCAGAGCTGGGGCCTCCCCTGCAGCTACAGTTCCTATCCAGATGCTGGCACCTTCGCCATTTTCAGGAGACGTGATGCTCTGCCGAGGTTTCCTGAACCAGTGCTATATTCGGTTCGACCTTCTCCCACTTCAGTTTCCAACTGACAGGGTCAAGACCAGTTTTATTATTTCCCTACTGGATGGGAAACCTTTGGCCTGGGCCTCCAATCTTCTGGAGCGCCAGGATCCCCACCTGAACAATCTGGTCCACTCTGTTTCTGCATTTAGGCAGGTCTTTGACGAGGCCGCTTGCAAACCCACTGCTGCCTCCGAGTTGCTCCAGCTGCGGCAGGGCAACCAGTCCCTAGCGGAACATGCCATGGACTTTCAGACCCTTGCTGCTGAATTAAACTGGGGAAGTGACAGCTTAGATGGTATCTTCCTGGAGAGTCTGTCCCCGAGATTGCAAGATGAATTGGCAGCCCGAGACCTCCCTGATGATCTGAACGATCTTATTGATTTGGCCGGCCGGGTGGACCGCCTCATCCAGCTTCGCTTCCGAGAGAGGAGGGCAGCTCATAGGCCTGCTACCTCTGGATCTGCTCCATCCCACCATGGGAGTTCCCCGCCAGCCTCTTCTGGGACCCAAGATGTTGAACCCATGCAGGTGGGCCGAGGACACCTCTCCCAAGAGGAAAGAAGGAGATGTCGCTCGCTGGGCCTTTGCCTGTACTGCGGTAGAAGAGGTCACTTCCTTGCCTGTTGTAGCGAGCGCCCGGGAAACGCTCGGACCTAGGGATAGTTGGGGAGCTCACCCTAGGTCACACCACTACCGACTCCCCATGCTTCGTTCCAGTAACCTTACTTCTCCCGGAGGGAGAGTTTGAGACTCAGGCCCTGATCAACTCTGGGGCTGGAGAGAATTTCATCCTTCAGGCGCTAGCTCTGCAACTCCGGATTGGGGTGCAACCCCAAAATCCTCCACTCCGCATTTCCTCCATCCAGGGGAGACTTCTTCCAGGCACCATTGCTACATGCACCCAACCGCTCACCTTACGTACTGGCGTTCTGCACCAGGAGGAGATTTCCTTTCTCATTTTAGAGAGATCTATGCATCCAGTCATCTTAGGGCTGCTCTGGCTCCGGAAACACTTGCCTGTCATCACATGGGATTCCCTCCAAGTGGCTTCCTGGGGGCCTGCCTGCTTTAGCTCCTGTCTGACTAAGGTGCTTCGAGCCCCGGTGCCTCTCCTGATGACTCCCTTGGCGTTACCTCCGCATTATCAGGAGTTCTACGATGTTGTCTCCAAGGAGAAAGCCGAGATTTTCCCCGAACATCGCCCATTCGATTGTGTGATTAATCTTCTGCCCGGTACCACACCCCCATGAGGTCGGGTATATCCCTTGTCCCTTCCTGAGACCCAAGCTATGTCTGCATACATCCAGGAGAACCTGGATCGAGGGTTCATTCGGCCATCTAAGTCCCCGGCAGGAGCAGGCTTCTTCTTTGTGGCCAAGAAAGATGGGTCACTCCGCCCCTGCATAGACTACCGTGGCTTGAACAGCATTACCCGCCGTGATCGGTACCCTCTGCCTTTGATACCAGAGCTCCTGGACAGGTTACAAGGGGCCAAGATATTTACTAAATTGGATCTCCGAGGAGCCTACAACCTGGTGCGGATTCGTCTCGGGGATGATTGGAAAACCACATTCAACAAAAGGGATGGCCATTATGAATACCTGGTTATGCCCTTCGGCCTCTGTAACGCCCTGGCGGTTTTTCAAAACCTCATGAATGAGGTCCTCAGAGACATGCTACACTCTTCGGTCATAGTCTACCTAGATGATGTCCTTATCTATTCCAAAGACTTGGAAACACACCGTCAAGACGTCCGGCGAGTACTGCTCCGACTGCGAGAAAATCGGCTTTACGCCAAATTGGAAAAATCATTAGTGTTGCTACCTGTGCTCATTGTAGATCCTTTAGATTGAAAAGCCCTCCTTCTTTCTTTACCTTTGTTACTATTAGTGCCGTATCTACCTTTTGCTTCCTGTGGCATAATGGAATTTGATACAGTCTCTCATTCACTAGTAGTGGATAGGAGGTATTAGTGTTACAGTGAATGTACTGTACACCAGCACTAGAATGGTGTAGATACAAAGAAATAGTAGGAAAGAAAGAACACAGCGTCTCCTTGACTATGTAAACTTCCATTACGAAATGACAGTGGTTGTAAAGGAAGAGTCACACATGCACTCTGGTCAGGGTAAAGTGACTCCTTTTTCCAAAGAAGAGAAATGCTGATTTTCTAGCTGTTCATTGCAGTGGTCATTGGTCAGAGACACTGCAGCTGTTGAAATAGAAACACTGCAAGTCATACAGACACAATCTGACTTCTGCCTGTTCAATGATACATTAACTCTATAACAGATTAAATTGTAGTATCTCCTCTCTTAAAGTAACACTGTGACAACAGCGAACAGCACAATCCACCTTTTTTGATTTATATTCCTCCTTTCAGGCACTTGAACTCAGATTACATTTAGGTATTACAGGTATTTCCTTGCTTTAAGTTTCTCCTTCTGTGAAATTAGAATAGAAAATACCCTGGGGTATCTTAGAGTCTTTATTATTAGGTCAGTTCCACAAAGAGTAACGTTGGGGATCAAAAAGCAGAGCTAATCAATTTGTTTTTGCATGTGTTTAAAGTCTTATGATCTGATTAAGGATTAAGTCATATCTGAAATCAATCAATATTTTAAACCCGCACCTGGAGTATTAGATCATAAATGAAACTATAATTGTTTCCCATTTCGTAGGAGATAAACATGGTTTTCAGTTGAAAAAGTAAAAAAAATCACATGATGCTCCATCTAAGATGGAGGAAAAAAGGTTATCTTGTCCTTGTACCTAAAATGGTGGATAAGATCTAAGATGGAGGAAAGGAGCATATTATAGCTTACATCATACTGTTACGGGACCGGGCCGTGCCCCGGCCCCTCCACTCACCTCGGGGCCGGCCCGGCCCGCACGACGTTCTCTTCGGCCTCCAGGGCCTGTTCTGCAGGCTGCCGCGGCGTCTCCACCATGAGGGACACGCCGCCGACTCCCGTCGCTGGCCCCGCCCCCTAGACGCACACGTGCGCGCGGGGACTCCCTCTTAAAGGGGCCAGAGCGGGAAACCAAGGACAGCCCAGAAGATGATGTCAGACGCTGCAGGGTATATTACCCTGCAGCTGAGAGAAGATCTTCGCCTAACAACGAGGTTCCTCAGGTTTCCTGATCTCTAGTTGCTGCGTTCTCCTGGATTGCTCTCTGTTCTCGACCCGGCTTGACTCCTGACTTGTTCTCCGTCTTCGTCCCTTGGCTCTGGTATCTGCTTCTGACCTCTGGTTCTGACCCGGCTTCGTCCACGACTTCACCTTCAGCTTCTGTCCCTGGCTTGACTTGCTCCGACCCGGCTCCGTCCACGACTCCGTCTTCTGCCTCATCCCTGGCTTGGTTTCTCCTCCGACTCCCGGCTTCCGAATCAGCTTCCTTCCTGGTCTTCGCTGGCCCAGAAGATTCGCCTAAGTCCCAGCGGCCTGGCCCCTACGGGTGCCTCCTGGGGGGGCTCCGGCTTCCAGGGTGAATCTCCAAAAGTCCCAGTGGCTGGACTCCTACGGGCTCCTCCTGGGGGAGTACTGGCTTCCAGGGTGAAGACTCTTCAGTCACCGGGGCCCAACGTCGTCCGTCCTCTCAGCCTTTGCCGAGTCCTTGGTCGCATAGGAATCCACCTTGTCCCAGGGCCGAAGCCTTCCCTGAGTCCTCCGAGCCGCCTCCCGGTTGGGACGCTTGCCGTGGTTCCCCACAGCGCACCATCTTCTGTTCCAACCGGCCTAAGGGTCCACAACCGTAAAAGTTTGCAAGGCCATGGAACCGATGGACCTTGCAGGCTTGAAGGCCATCCCAGGTATAGCTCAGAAGCTACAACAACAGCAAGCGTGCCTCGATAACCTGACGGCAATGGTACAAGCCTTAGCCGACCGCGTCAGTGGAGCCACGGCTGCCAGTTCCACGGCACCTGGAGCTGGGGCCTCCCCTGCAGCTACAGTTCCTATTCATATGCTGGCACCTTCGCGGTTTTCAGGAGACGCGAGGCTCTGCCGAGGATTCCTGAACCAGTGCTATATTCGGTTCGACCTTCTCCCACTTCAGTTTCCAACCGACAGGGTCAAGACCAGTTTTATTATTTCCCTACTGGATGGGAAACCTTTGGCCTGGGCCTCCAATCTTCTGGAGCGCCAGGATCCCCGCCTGAACAATCTGGTCCACTTTGTTTCCGCGTTTAGGCAGGTCTTTGACGAGGCCGCTCGCAAACCCACTGCTGCCTCCAAGTTGCTCCAGCTGCGGTAGGGCAAACGGTCCCTAGCGGAACATGCCAAGGACTTTCAGACCCTTGCTGCTGAGTTAAACTGGGGAAGTGACAGCTTACATGGTATCTTCCTGGAGAATCTCTCCCCGAGATTGCAAGATGAATTGGCAGCCCGAGACCTCCATGATGATCTGAACGATCTTATTGATTTGGCTGGCCGGGTGGACCGCCGCATCCAGATTCGCTTCCGAGAGAGGAGGGCGGCTCATAGGCCTGCTACCTCTGGATCCGCTCCATCCCACCGTGGGAGTTCCCCGCCAGCCTCTTCTGGGACCCAAGATGTTGAACCATTGCAGGTGGGCCGAGGACCCCTCTCCCAAGAGGAAAGAAGGAGACGTCGCTCGCTGGGCCTTTGCCTGTACTGCGGTGGAAGAGGTCACGTCCTTGCCCGTTGTAGCGAGCGCCCGGGAAGCGCTCGGACCTAGGGATAGTTGGGGAGCTCACCCTAGGTCACACCACTACCGACTCCCCATGCTTCGTTCCAGTAACCTTACTTCTCCTGGAGGAAGAGTTTGAGACTCAGGCCCTGATTGACTCTGGGGCTGGAGAGAATTTCATCCTTCAGGAGCTAGCTCTGCAACTCCGGATTGGTGTGCAACCCCAAAATCCTCCACTCCGCATTTCCTCCATCCAGGGGAGACTTCTTTCAGGCACCATTGCTACATGCACCCAACCGCTCACCTTACGTACTGGCATTCTGCACCAGGAGGAGATTTCCTTTCTCATTTTAGATAGATCAATGCATCCAATCATCTTAGGGCTGCCCTGGCTCCGGAAACACTCGCCTGTCATCGCAAGGGATTCCCTCCAGGTGGCTTCCTGGGGGCCTGCCTACTTTAACTCCTGCCTGACTAAGGTGCTTCGAGCCCCGGTGCTGCTCCTGACGACTCCCTTGGTGTTACCTCCGCATTATCAGGAGTTCCATGATGTTTTCTCCAAGGAGAAAGCCGAGATTCTCCCCGAACATCGCCCATTTGATTGTGCGATTAATCTTCTGCCCGGTACCACACCCCCACGAGGTCGGGTATATCTCTTGTCCCTTCCTGAGACCCAAGCCATGTCTGCATACATCCGGGAGAACCTGGATCGAGGGTTCATTCGGCCATCTAAGTCCCCGGCAGGAGCAGGCTTCTTCTTCGTGGCCAAGAAAGATGGGTCACTCCACCCCTGCATAGACTACCGTGGCTTGAACAGCATTACCCGCCGTGATCGGTACCCTCTGCCTCTGATACCAGAACTCCTGGACAGGTTACAAGGGGCCAAGATATTTACTAAATTGGATCTCCGAGGAGCCTATAACCTGGTTCGGATTCGTCCCGGGGATGAATCTAAAACCACATTCAACACAAGGGATGGCCATTATGAATACTTGGTTATGCCCTTCGACCTCTGTAATGCCCCAGTGGTTTTTCAAAACCTCATGAATGAGGTCCTCAGAGACATGCTACACTCTTCGGTCATAGTCTACCTAGACGATGTCCTTATCTATTCCAAAGACTTGGAAACGCACCGTCAAGACGTCTGGTGAGTACTGCTCCGATTGCGAGAAAATCGGCTTTATGCCAAATTGGAAAAGTGCGTTTTCGAACGGGATTCATTACCCTTCCTGAGGTACATTGTCTCGGCTACTGGCTTCTTGATGGATCCTGAAAAGGTGGCTGCAATTCAAGACTGGCCACAACTCCAGGGGGTGAAGGCACTCCAACGATTCCTATGGTTCGCCAATTTTTATCAGCAATTCATTCCCCACTACTCTCAGATGGTGGCTCCTCTGACAGCCCTCACCAAGAAAGGGGCCGATGCCAAGAATTGGCTGATGGCGGCCATATGGGCCTTGCAAGACTTAAAAGAGGCGTTCCTTCAGGACACCTGCCTGCGTCATCCAGACCCCCAACGCCAGTTCTTCATGGAAGTAGATGCTTCGGACATAGCCGTAGGGGCAGTACTAAGCCAGTTGTCTGCAGGAAACAAGCTCCTGCCATGTTCATGCTACTCTTGTAAATTCACCCCGGCGGAGAGGAATTATGGTATCGGTGATAAGGAGCTACTGGCTATCAAGTTAGCATTCGAAAAATGGCGCCAATGGCTTAAAGGCACTCTGCACCCAATCGTCGTTTACACCGATCACAAGAACCTTGAGTACTTGTGCCCCGCTCAATGCCTTAACCCCCGGCAGGCACGCTGGTCACTCTTCTTTAGTCGGTTCGACTTCTCTCTCCATTATCGACCGGCGGCAAAGAATATCCAAGCGTATGCACTCTCCCGTACATCAGAGCCTGAGGATGCGCTCAACCCACCTCAGTACATCTTGGATCCAGCCAAGGTCTTGCTAGCAGCTTTCAAGGTGGCTCCGGCGGGCAAGACTGTGGTGCCGACCCGTTCCCGCAAGAAAGTTTTAGCCTGGGTCCACGACTCGCTGACAGCCAGGCATCCAGGGATCGCTGGGACTCTGGAACTCCTGACTGAGTTCTATTGGTGGCCGCGGGTCAAGGAGGACATATGCCATTATGTCCAATCATGCCCTACCTGTGCCCAACAAAAATCTCTGCATGGACGTCCCTGGGGGCTCCTACAGCCACTGCCCACTCCCACGGAGCCCTGGACTCACCTGGCCATGGATTTTATTGTGGATCTACCAGTTTCCGAAGGAAAAACCGTGATCTGGATCACAGTCGACCGCTTTTCAGAGATGGCCCATTTTGTGCCTCTCGCCAAGTTACCCTCAGTGCCAGAACTAGCCAACCTTTTCATTCAACATGTATTCCGTCTACATGGCCTGCCTTCGCACATTACCTCAGACCGTGGGCCGCAGTTTACGGCGAAGTACTGGAGGGCCCTCTGCCGGAAGTTCAGGGTGTGCCTGGATCTCACTACGGCCTTCCATCCCCAGGCCAATGGCCAGGCCGAATGGACTAATCGTACACTGAAGGCCTTTCTTCGAGCTTTTGTTGGGGATCTGCAGGATGACTGGGTCACCCTTCTACCCTGGGCTGAGTTCTCTTATAATCGACACAAGCACTCTGTTACTGACCAGTCCCCGTTTCAACTCATCTACGGGAAGAGTCCTAGGCCTCCATTACTTTTGCCCCTGACAGTCTCCTCTCCGGTGGTTCAGCTTACTGCCCAGCAGCTGCGCTTCCTATGGACGTCTACCCAAGAGAAGCTCCAAGTTGCTTCTGCCAAGGCAAAGAAGTACGCCGACAGGCTACGGTGGCCGGCTCCGGTCTTCCTCCCAGGAAGTAAAGTCTGGTTGAGTACCAAGAATATTCGCTTACGGGTTCCGTCTATGCGCCTGGCTCCCAAGTATGGCCCATTTTCAGTAGTGGACCGTGTTGGAGCAGTGTCCTACCGCCTGCGATTACCTTCAACTCTACGGATTCACAACGTGTTCCACGTGTCTTTGCTCAAGCCAGTGGTACTCTCCTCCTTTCATGAAAAGCCTCCAGAACCCACTACTAATGAAACGGAGGCCGACGGCACCTATACAGTAAAGGAAGTACTAGACGTCCGGTTCCATCGTCGCAGGTGGGGGTACCTTCTCTTGTGGGAGGGGTACGGCCCAGAGGAAAACTCCTGGGAACCCTCTTCCAATATTTTGGATAAAAACCTCCTCCGCCAGTTTCATCTCGACCTCCCAGGTAAACTCAGGCCTCCAGAGAGAGGGCGTAGGAGAGGGGTACTGTTACGGGACCGGGCCATGCCCCGGCCCCTCCACTCACCTCGGGGATGGCTCGGCCCGCGCGAATCTCTCTTCAGCCTCCAGGGCCTGTTCTGCAGCCTGCCGTGGTGTCTCCACCATGACGGAGACGCTGCCGACTCCTGTCGCTGGCCCCGCCCCCTAGACGCGCGGGCACAGGGACTCCCTCTTAAAGGGGGCAGCGCGGGAAACCGAGGACAGCCCAGAAGATGATGTCAGACGCTGCAAGGTATATTACCCTGCAGCTGAGAGAAGATCTTCGCCTTACAACGAGGTTCCTCAGGTTTCCTGATCTCTACTTGCTGCGTTCTCCTGGATTGCTCTCTGTTCTCGACCCGGCTTGACTCCTGACTTGTTCTCCGTCTTCGTCCCTTGTCTCTGGTATCTGCTTCTGACCTCTGGTTCTGACCCGGCTTCGTCCACGACTTCACCTTCAGCTTCTGTCCCTGGCTTGGCTTGCTCTGACCTCTGGCTCCGACCCGGCTCCGTCCACGACTCCGTCTTCTGCCTCATCCCTGGCTTGGTTTCTCCTCCGACTCCCAGCTTCCGACTCAGCTTCCTTCCTGGTCTTCGCTGGCCCAAAAAATTTGCCTAAGTCCCAGCGGCCGGGCCCCTACGGGCGCCTCCTGGGGAGGCTTCGGCTTCCAGGGTGAATCTCCAAAAGTCAGAGCGGCTGGACTCCTACAGGCTCCTCCTGGGGGAGTACTGGCTTCCAGGGTGAAGACTCTTCAGTCACCGGGGCCCAACATCGTCCGTCCTCTCAGCCTTTGCTGAGTCCTTGGTCACATAGGACTCCACCTTGTCCTAGGGCCGAAGCCTTCCCTGAATCCTCCAAGCTGCCTCCCGGTTGGGACGCTTGCCGTGGTTCCCCACAACGCACCATCTTCTGTTCCAACCGGCCCAAGGGTCCACAACCGTAACACATACTAATTACTAATCAATGCATCTTTGGCCATTACTGGCTCTTTGAAGTGATGATGTTATGAGAATATGATGAAAGGAAGAGGGTAATCAAAGAATAATGCATTGATTGGCTGTGTATGTGTGTAGTAAAAAATGAAAAGTAAATAGTGAACTGCCTGTGTAGGATGAGGGGAGCAAACTAGAGCTGTACCTTTTGCAATAAACCACATAAAAGAAGAAGTTTTGGTTTCATGTCAGAATTTCTTGGCTAAGAGTTTGCTTCTGTAGACAAATTTGGGACCTGTGAGCAGTTTTATTCAGAGATCAGGATTTTTAAAGGAAATATGGGACATTTTCCTAACTTATGCACTTCCTTTCCTTTCTAAATATTTTTTTACAACTTTTTTTTGGCTCTAAAATAGAACTTTAGAAGTGCAACCTTTCTGTCTGAAATCCAGCAGAGAAATGACTGAATACAAAATTGTGACTGCTCAAAGTTTAATATTCCTTTTCAGTTTCAGGTTAAAAAAAAATGAGGAGCTCATTGTCAATCCATACAGGTTCCAGCTAAGCTAGGCTGGTTGAAAAAATCCTTGACCATGATTGGTCCTGCTCCTTCTATGTCCCTCCCATCCTAGCTCCATTCTGTCTGTCTTCAATGGCTTGCCTTGTGTAGAAAAAAATCTATTCAGTTTTGTTTGCCCCATAGACTTTAATGGAATTAAAAAACAAATGCAAATGAATTTTCATTATTTTCAGGAGCACTGTCTATTCATTTCATTTAAAAAAATGAAAATCCCCAGTTTTATTGCAGTTTACCCACTCATTTTAAACAAATGCACATCCCTAGTCAATGTCTCAAATCTTTTATTTCTATGTGGGACACCTGTATCTCTTAGATTATCATTTAATTTAATTGTGAAAGATTTCAGATAGACCTGATTTTTGTCTTGGAAAACCATATAAGTAAATGAGGACTTAGGCTGAGTGGGTGGACTCTAACTGGCAAACAACCAGTTTGAAAGAACTTACTTTCTATGCTAATCAAACTTCAAAAAGCAACCGTGAAGGATCACCTTCCTCCAATTAGAAAATAGCCCATACTCTGAGGCAAAAAGGACTGGTGACTGTAAATTTGGGATTTTGCCTTGGGAATTATTGTGGCCCCAGTAAAGGTCAGGGAAAGGGAAACTTTGATAAAATGAGAAAAATATTTAAAAAAAACTGAAAGGAGCAGCTACAAAGGTAAAAAGTGTGCAAGAGGCGTGGTCATTGTTAAAAAATACCATCCTAGAAGCACAGTCTGTTGCGCGTCCCATCCGCGCTTGGCTCGCGTCTGGGCCTACTTACCCCACCAAAACTCCCACAGGTCCCGGGTCATCCTCCCCTGCTTCTGCAGCAAGCTCAGCTAGGCTTCGGTATCCCGCGGCGGTGGTCGCCTGGCCTTCCACCTCCAGCCAGGCCTCACGGTGGGGCTCGGCGTCCTCCGTGGCATTTGCCCCGCCCCTAGGCGCGTGCGAGCGGACCACCCAGCCCCTTAAAGGGCCAGGTGTGGATCCCAGTTCCGTGGCACGCCCTGATTGAACACTGCTCAAAAGGAAGTGCCTGCCTGCACTTCCTTGCCTTGGTAATCTGGTCGATCACGCTGTGATTTCTAGTTTGCCTCTGTGTTTCCAGTGTCTGTTCCAGCCTTGTTCCAGTCTCATTCCAGTCTTGTTCCAGTCCTGTTCCAGTATCCTTCTGTTCTAGCATCCTTCAGTTCCAGCGTCCTTCTGTTCCTGCGTCCTCCTGTTTCTTCGTCTCACCAGGTAGTACCTCTCAGACTGTGTTCTCGGTACTGACCTCTGCCTGTTCTTGACTACATTGATCGCCGCCTGGATTTGACCTCTGTTTCCTCGACCATGTCTGCCCGCTGCCTGGAACTGACCTCTGCCTGACCACTGACCACATCTGACTGCCGCCTGGAACATGACCCCCTTCTTTGGCTGACTACCCACGGACTGACCTTTGAAACTTGACCCCTGCTTTGGCTGACTATCCTTCTGCTGACCACTGGTATTGACCACTGTTTTGGCTGACTACGCTACCTTGACTCTGGCCTTGATTCTTGCCATACATTCAGAGACTCTATTCTGGCCTTCTCTGGCACCCCGGACTTCTAGCCTGAACATCGATCATGCACCCTTGATCGTGGTGGGCACACCTCTGAACTTTCTCTCACGGAGATCCTGCGAGGCCCACCTAAGACCAGGCGGACTGGTTAAACAAGGGCTCAACATGAGGGAACCCTGGGTTGCTATTGGTGAAGCTCCAGCTAGCCTCTGCCTCCTCTTGTGGTCTGCCTCCTGGGGGCAGGCGCTCTCTGGGTATGACGAGGGAGCCTACCAATCCTGCAAGGGTCCACCTCCCGGTGCAACAGGTTGCCAAGGCCATGGACTTGGTGGACTCTCCCGCCATATGGACCATTCTGGGTCTGTCCACAACTATCAAAGAGCAACGACGAGCCCTAGAGACACTAGCATCTTCAGTAGAAGAACTCCGCTCTCAAATGTAGGATGCAGTAATGGCTAACCCCACAGACCTGATGTCTACCTTGCTACTGAGAGCATTACTGGTGCTGCCAGCTCCACCTCATTTCAATGGGGGTCCATGCCTCTGCCGAGGCTTCCTCAACCAGTGCTTCATACAATTTGCCCTTCAGCCATCATTGTTCCTGAAGGAATCCACAAAAATCACTTTTATCCTCTCACCCCTTGAGGAGAAGGCCCTAGCATGGGCTTCCGCACTTAGGGAGTGTTCTGACCCCATCCTCACTCAACTGTCCCAGTTCATCACCACCTTCAAGCAGACCTTGGAAGATCCTGGTCATCAGGCGGTTGCGGGCCATCACCTTCTCCATCTCCGTCAAGGCTCAAGATCCCTCTCTGAGTTTACAGTGGAGTTCCGGACACTGGCTATGGAACTGGGATGGCAAGAGGACTGACTCCGGGCACTCTATCTAGAAGGCCTATCTCCTGCTCTCAAAGATGAGCTCATTGTCTGTGAGAATCCCATGTCTTTAGAGTACCTGATTTCCCTTGCTGGGAAAATTGACCATCACCTCCAGCAACAGCACCATGAAGGGAAAGCATCCCGGCCTCCTGCTCAATGCCCAGCACCTTCCCCAAGCCCTCAGTTGAAAGCTTAACCGGCACCACCTCCATCTACCAAGGAACCTATGCAAGTCAACCATGGGCGGTTGCTCCTGAAGAGCGTCTTTGGCACAAGAAGCAGGGCCTCTGCTTATACTGTGGTGTTTCCAGACACCTGAGGCAGTCATGTCCGGTCTGTCCAGAAAACCTCAAAGCCTAAACTCGGCGGGGACCTGAGCTTGGGCGTTACAGTCATCGGCCCCCAAGTCTGCCACCACCGTTCCTTCGCTACCACCGATCTTATTGACACTGGAGCAAGTGGCAGCTTCATCATGGACAACATCATCAACCTCTTGAAAATCCCCATGCAACTCCTAGAGGTGCCTCTCCGCATTGCATCTATCCAAGGGGAACACCTCCCTGGACGCATCACGCATCACACGGTGGCCTTCCACCTCACCATGGGAACCCTCCACGAGGAAGAAATATCCTTGTATGTTTTGAAACACTCCACACACCCAGTTATACTGGGCCTTCCTTGGTATCAAACACATAGACCTCAATTCTACTGGAAATCCCTCCAGCTGGTCCAGTGGGGCCCGCAATGCCAGAAACACTGCTTAAAACAAGTCTCCCCAGCAGTTATTGTCCTGAAGACTACAACCCTCGCCGGCCTACTGGGTCAGTACTCTGACTTTGAAGATGTCTTCTCTAAGCAAAAGGCAGATACACTGCCTCCACTCCGAAAATTTAATTGTCCTATCGAACGTCTGCCTGGCACTACACCTCCCAGAGGTTGAACCTATCCACTCTCACTTCCTGAGACCCAGGCAATGTCCGAGTACATCAAAGAGAATCTCAAGAAAGGGTTCATCATACCCTCTGACTCTCCAACAGAAGCAGGCTTGTTCTTCATCAAGAAGAAGGATGGAGGACTATGCCCTTGTATCAACTATCAAGGGCTGAACGCCATCACCCACAAGGATTGCTACCCGTTACCCCTCATCAGTGAATTGTTTGACCGCCTGCAAGGGGCCCAGATCTTCATGAAACATGATCTACGAGGAGCTTACAATATCGTATGCATCCAGCCTGAGGATATATGGAAGACCACTTTCAACACCAGGGTTGGCCACTATGAGTACATAGTGATGCCTTTCAGCCTTTGCAATGCCCCTGCGGTGTTTCAATGCCTGATGAATGAAATCCTCTGAGATCTACTTTATTCATTCATAGTTGTATACCTAGATGACATCTTGATCTTCTCAAAGGACTTGAAATCCCATCGCTCTCATGTCAGAACTGTTCTTCAATGCCTCATAGAGAATCACCTCTATGCGAAAATCTTTAAATAAATAAAATAAATAGAGAAATGCATCTTTGAACAAAAGCATCTGCCCTTCGTAGGATATATCATTTCCGATCAAGGGTTTACTATGGATCCTGAAAAGCTTCAAGGGATTCACGACTGGCCCCAGCCAGTAGGCCTCCGTGCCTTACAAATATTCCTTAGATTCACGAATTATTATAGGAGCTTTATTGCCAACTATTCCACGTTAGCTGCTGCACTCACTGCAATGACCAAGAAAGGAACCAATCTCTGTGTTTGGAGACCCAAGGCCCAAGCTGCATTCCATGCATTAAAAGAAGCTTTTTGTTCTGGTCCCTTTTTATGACATCCAGACCCATACCGCCCATTTGTCGTTGAAGTCGACGCATCTGCCATTGGAGCCAGGGCAGTGATGAGTCAGTACTCCTCCAAGGGTACATTGCTACCATACTCATTCTATTCCCACAAATTTTCGCCTGCGGAGCAAAATTACACAATTGGAGACCGTGAACTCCTAGCCATCAAACTAGCACTCCAGGAGTGGCGCCCATGGCTAGAAAGTGCACAACACAAAATTACTATATTCACAGATCACAAGAATCTGGAGCACCTAAAAGAGGCACAATTATTAAATCTGAGACAAGTCCGATAGGCATTATTCTTCTAGCGATTCAATTTCGAGGTTTTCTACCGGCCAGCATCGAAGAACCTCCATGCAGATACACTCTCGTTCTCCCTTGAATCCGAAGACACACTGGACACCCCAAGACACATTATTGATCCGGCTTGTGTGTCCTTTGCAGTTACCACTACGGTACCCGCCGGAAAGACAGTCATCCCACGCCGACTACGTGAGTGTGTACTTCACTGGGCCCATGACTCAAAGCTAGCCGGTCATCCTGGTTGAGCCAGAACCTTGTAAATGTTAAGACAGTTCTACTGGTGGCCCAGCATGGTCACAGATTCCCATAATTACGTTGATTCATGACCTGAATGTGCACAACAAAAACCTCCCACAGGTTAGCCATGGGGACTTCTCCAACCACTTCCAGCACCCACCGAACCCTGGTCCAGTATTTCAACTGATTTTATCACCGATCTGCCCCCATCACAAGATAACACCATCATCTGGGTCATCATTGACCGTTTCTCTAAGATGGGACATTTTATTCCTCTGTGGAATCTTCCATTGGCTCCTAAACTTGCTAAATTATTCCTGAGGCACATCTTCCAACTGCATGGCCTACCTAAGGAAATAGTTTTGGACCGAGGGCCACAGTTTGCTGTGAAATACTGGCGATCCTTATGCCAGAAATTTAATATCACCCTGAGCTTCACCTCGGCCTACCACCCTCAGGCTAATGGCCAAGCAGAAAGAACTAATTGGACACTAAAGACCATCCTAAGTTCTTATGTAAATGACCAACAGGACAATTGGGCCGACATGCTACCATGGGCCGAGTTGTCACACAACACACATATTGCTGCCACCACGGACGTCTCTCCATTTTCAGTGGTGTTTGGCCATCAGCCACGACTATCCTTGCCAGTACCCCTCTCCGTGCCTTCGCCAGTGGCTCAATTCACAGCACAGACCATCCACAATGTATGGAACCAAGTGAAGGAGTGTCTGACCCAAGCTGCCGAACATTCCAAAAAAGTTGATGTCGCTCATCGGCGGTCAGCTCCACTCTTCAGACCCGGCCAAAAGGCGTGGTTAAGTACCAGACACATTAGACTGTGACTACCTTCCCCTCACCTAGCACTGACGTATATTGGGCCATTCCCAATCCTCCACCGTTTCAGAGTGGTAACCTACCAACTCCAGTTGCCACAATCCATGGGTATCCACAATACTTTTCACGTCTCCCTATTAAAACCACTCATGCTCCTGGCCTTCTTGCAGAGATCCTCCACCTCCACAGGTCTTCACAGAACCTGACAACACCCTCCAGGTAAGAGAGGTCCTCTATGTCCGTCGCTGTTGAGGCCGCTGGGAATATCTCATTGCCTGGGAAGGGTATGGGGCCGAAGAAAACTCCTGGGAGACCTCACAAAACATCCTCGACAAGGATCTCCTACGGGGGTTCCATAGAGCACACCCAGACAAGCCTCGCCCAAGGAGAGGGAGGCCTAGGAGGGGGGTACTGTTGCACGTCCCATCTGTGCTCGGCTCGCGACCAGACCTGCTCACCCCACCAAGACTCCCACAGGTCCCGGGTCATCCTCCCCTGCTTCTGCATTTGACAAAGTTCCTCATGGGAGGTTTCTAGGAAAAGTAAAAAGTCATGGGATAATTGGTGATGTCCTTTTGTGGAATACAAACTTGTTAAAAGATAGGAAACAGAGAGAAGGATTAAATGGTCAATTTTCTCAGTGGAAAAGGATAAACAGTGGAGTGCCTCAGGGATCTGTACTTGGACCGGTGCTTTTCAATATATTTATAAATGATCTGGAAAGGAATACGACGAGTGAGGTTATCAAATTTGCGGATGATACAAAATTTTTCAGAGTAGTTAAATCAAACAGATTGTGATACATTACAGAAGGACCTTGCAAGACTGGAAGATTGGGCATCCAAAAAGCAGATGAAATTTAATGTGGACAAGTGCAAGTGTTGCATATAGGGAAAAATAACTCTTGCTGTAGTTACATGATATTAGGTTCCATATTAGGAGTTACCACCCAGGAAAAAGATCTAGGCATCATAGTGGATAATACTTTAAAATCATTGACTCAGTGTGCTGCAGCAGTCAAAAAAGCAAACAGAATGTTAGGAATTATTAGAAAGGGAATGGTTAATAAATGTAAAATGTCATAATGCCTCTATATCACTCCATGGTGAGACCACACCTTGACTACTGTGTACAATTCTGGTCACCACATGTCAAAAAAGATATAGTTGCGATGGATAAACAGCTCCCCTATGAGGAAAGCAGAAGAGTTAGGGCTGTTCAGCTTGGAGAAGAGACGGCTGAGAGGGGATATGATAGAGGTGTTTAAAATCACGAGAGGTCTAGAACGGGTAGATGTGAATCAGTTATTTACTCTTTCAGATAATAGAAGACTAGGGGGCACTCCATGAAGTTAGCATGTGGCACATTTAAACTAATCGGAGAAAGTACCTCTCATCCTTCATAAGTTGTACTGTAAACCGATGTGATGTACCATACAAATGTCGGTATATAAAAGCGTTAAATAAGTTGTTTTTCACTCAATGCACAATTAAATTCTGGAATTTTTTGAAAGAGGATATGGTTAGTACAGTTAGTGTAGCTGTATTTATTTATTTATCTATTTGTTTGTTTTTCTATACCAATGTTCATCAACATATCACATTGGTTTACAGTGTAACAGAGGAGTCTATTAGTGTAGACTTCTTGTTTTACAATGGAACATTGAGACATTTAAGATTGAACTCTTTAAAATTTTACATTGAACTTTGTAACATATTGCATTGAACTTTATAACTTTTAGAATTGGTACTTTATAACATTTTGCATTGAAACTTTGTAGCATGCATAACAGTTGGTCTGTGGGGAGTCATTCTGAAGCATATTAGAGGTAGAGGTAGCTGTGTTTAAAAAAAGATTGGATAAGTTCTTGGAGGAGAAGTCCATTACCTTCTATTAATTAAGTTGACTTAGAAGCCACTGCTAAAACTAGCAACAGTAGCATGAGATAGACTTAGTTTTTGGATACTTGCCAGGTTCTTATGGCCTGGATTGGCCACTGTTGGAAACAGGATGCTGGGCTTGATGGACCCTTGGTCTGACCCAGTATGGCATGTTTTTATGTTCTTTTGTTCTTAATCACCCTGAATAGGGGTTACCTCAATATTTCCTGTCTCGTATATTTAAAAAATAAAATAACATTTTACATACAACTGCATGATATTTTGCAAGCTTTGTTGTCTTCTGGATTGACATTGCACCACCAGTAGCTGTTAATCTGAAATATCCCAAATTCATGTGGACTTTTGTTTAATGATGTGTCATAATCACTGCTATAGTATGCCAGACAAACATCTGTGAAAACAAAATGAAAAAGTTATCAAAACGTAATGAGAACAGAAGCCTAAAATCTGTATTGGTCCAGTAGAGAACTGAATTCTCTAAGCATTGTGAAACCTTTATGGGATCAACATCAGATTTATCTAAAGATGTTGCATGTGCATGAGCTTTCAAAACAACATTTCTTCAGATGATTGATTGATAATCAGTATATTTCAATATCTCTTATGCTAGTCCATAAAAAGGTATTGTAAACCCCATAAAGAATCATAAGGCATTAAGAATTGCATTGGTAGTTACACACATGCACATATTATTAGGGCAAAAAGTAAATATCTTTCATTAATGTATATTCCCAAGAAAATGCTTCTGGGAGAAGAGTATCTGTGCATTTATAAAGAAAAGCCAGAAAATGAGAGATTAGGTGACAGAAAAGGGAAGATACAGGGGCCGATGCAAATGTGGGCATTCCATTTACTGCGGTGGTGAGCGCGTGATTGGAAGCACATTTTTTAAGCACCAAAGGAATGCCAATGCAATATCTGGATTAAGATGTCCATACCGCGCTCACAATATCTGTGTGTAGGGAATAGCACCAATAGCATGCTAATCTAATTTAAATGTGACAATTAAGTTTAATGGTCACTGTCCTGATCTCTAATCTATGATTGTTTGGTTATCAGTACTGACTGGATTACAGTGGTACTATATTTTCATGTTTGTTTCCTAAAGGTGATGTTGTATTGTGAAAATCAATAAAATAATAATTAAAAAAAACATGCGAGAATTGTCTATTAGTACCTGATGCAGTAACATGCACTATTAGTACCTGATGCAGTAACATGCACTGAAATTTTGTGCTTCCATAGTGAGTTTACTTACGTTCAAAATGTTGCGCCTGCCTTATCCTAGTGTTAGTGTACTGGAGCTAGTGGTAGTTGGTGTTATTGTGCTGAAGCTAATGGAGTTTCCTGAAGGTTTCCTGCTTTTCAATTGAAACTGTTTACTTCCTTGTCATGCTGACCTTCTTTTTGTGTCTGCAAGCAAGAATTAGGGTAGCCACAAAAGGCACACAAGCGAGGGTGATATCAAATAATCCTGCCAATGACAGAAGACCAAAGGACCATGTGATGGCAAAGGCACAGGTTAGCAAATGGCTTAAATCCTTTTAAATCCTTATTAAAAACTTGTCAATTGGATGTCCATTTCTGGGGCCATCACAAGACACCCTGGACTTTGGCGTTGGTAACATCATCAAAAAGACACCTAAAAGTTGATCGGCCATTACTAGAACAATGGATGCCAAATTCCAAGTCATCTGTGAAAACCTCAGGCCTTGGGTGTCTTTAATTAACAAGGACTTTTATGAACCCTGAAGTTTTCAGTGCTTTTGGATCCTACCCACCACATAGCTGTGATATGCTGAGGATGTGGTTGGTCTAACTGTGTTTAAAAAGCATCTGATGGACCCTTGGTCTGACCTAGTATGGCATGTCTTATGTTACTTATGTTGTTATGTTTTCAAGTGCAACCCAGAGCCAACTATAGACCCTGCAAGCAGCATCTTATTTGGCCATGCACAACTCTCCCTGGATTACCTGAATCAGAAGTGGTGTGAAGATACCATCTCGGCTCTAGTGCAATTGAGACCCTATATGAGGACTTGCGCAATGATATTGATCCAATTGCCTTTCACAAGCATGCGGTCCCTGGGTTGATGAAACTTCTGTGTGCCTTGCCTTTTTTCACTATAGGAAGTTTCTAGAATACAGTAGGACTGGTTTGCGGGATGAATCAGTTCTCAGTCTCACAGCGCTTTGGACAAGTCTTGAGGGCTAGGATGAAACATATGCAACAGTATATTTATTTCCCAGTGGACCCAGGGCAACTGCAGGAGATCTGGCATGGATTCTTTGACATAGCTGGGATGCCCAATGTATTAGGCACTAGGGATGTGAATCGTTTTTTGATGATTTAAAAAAATTATCAGATATTTTTTAAATCATCAAAAATCGTTAAGAGTCGCGATACAATAGAAATTCCCCTGATTTATCGTGAAAAATCATAAATCGGGGGAGGGGGAGGGCGGGGAAAACTGGCACACCAAAACAACCCCTAAACCCACCCCGACCCTATAAAACTAATCCCTTACCTACCCCCACCCTCCCGAACCCCCCCAAAACTTTTTACGAGTACCTGGTGGTCCAGTGGGGGCACGGGGACCGATCTCCCGCTCTCGGTCCATCGGCGCCATTTTGGCTGCCACTCAAAAATGGCACTGATGGCCTGATAAAAAAAAAAACACCCGACCCTTTAAAAACGACTCCTTAGCTTCCCCCATCCTCCCGATCCCCCCAAAACATTTTAAAATTACCTGGTGGTCTAGTGGTGGTCCCGGGAGTGATCTCCCGTTCTCAGGCTGTCAGCTGCCACTCATAAAGATGGCGCCGATGGCCCTTTGCTCTTACCATATGACAGGGTATCCGTGCCATTGGCTGGCCCCTGTCACATGGTAGGAGCACTGGCTGGTTGGCGCCATATTTAAAGATGGCCGCCGCCATCGTAAAGATGGCCACCGCCATCTTTAAAGATGGAGCCGGCCATCCAGTGCTCCTACCATGTGACAGGAGCCGGCCAATGGCACGGATACCCTGTCACATGGTAAGGGCAAAGGGCCATCGGCGCCATCTTTATGAGTGGCAGCCGATGGCCCGAGAACGGGAGATCACTCCCGGGACCACCACTAGACAACCAGGTAATTTTAAAATGTTTTGAGGGGCTTGAGAGGGTGGGGGAAGCTAAGGGGTCATTTTTAAAGGGTCGGTGGGGTTTTTTTTATCGGGCCATCGACGCCATTTTTGAGGCAGCCAAAATGGCGCTGATGGCCCGAGAGTGGGAGATCAGTCCCCACGCCCCCACTGGAGCACCAGGTAATTGTAAAAAGTTTTTGGGGGGTTCGGGAGGGTGGGGGAAGGTAAGGGGTCAATTTTAAAGGGTCGGGCCTCACTAAAAAAAAAATTATGTGAATCGGAAACGATTCCGATTCACATCACCACCGATCAGATTTTTTTCCCCCTCTAGCCGAACCCGATCATTAAGACGATCGGGCACACGATTCACATCCCTATTAGGCACAATAGACTGCAACCATATTGCACTTACCCCAGCTTGGAACAGGAGAGTACATTCCACAATCGGAAGTCATTCCATTTGATGAATGTGCAGATGATTTGTGATACACAGCAATGGATCCTGAATGTAGTATCGAGGTTTCTGAGGAGCTGCCATGATTCCTACATCCTTGCTTGTTTGTCACTTGGAACTGATTTTCCCAAAGGGAAATACGGTGATGGCTGGTTGCTTGGTAAGTAACAGTAGCTGTTAGATGTCTTGATAGACAACCGAGTGGCAAAGAGGAATGCAGGACACTGTACAAGTTAATTGTTTTAACCAGAAAGTATTTTGGTACAAAGTGGGTGTAGTATAAAATGAACCAGTTATGTATATACCATATGAATTAGTATATATAGGTATTTAGTGGTTTCTTTTCAGTGTCTTTGATGCAATATTGCTTTACTCTTTATTAGGTAATTGTGGCTATGGCTGTAAGCCGTGGTTGCTGACTCCGCTCCTGCCCCACACATTGCGGTGAAAGAAAGTACAATGAGGCCCATACCAGCACTAGGTCTATCATTCAGTGGACATTTGGTGTGCTGAGAGAATGATTCAGAAGCTTGCAACAGTCAGGTGGTGCCCTCCAGTACAGTCCTGAAAAAGTTGCATCTATTGTTATGGCCTGCTGCATGCTACATAAGAACATGCCATACTGGGTCAGACCAAGGGTCCATCAAGCCCAGCATCCTGTCTCCAACAGTGGCCAATCCAGGCCATAAGAAACTGGCAAGCACCCAAAAACTAAGTCCATTCCATGCTACCGTTGCTAATGGCAGTGGCTATTCTCCAAGTGAACTTAACAGCAGGTAATGGACCTCTCCTCCAAGAACTTATCCAATCCTTTTTTAAACACAGCTATATTAAATGCACTAACCACATCCTCTGGCAACAAATTCCAGAGTTTAATTGTGCATTGAGTAAAAAAGTACTTCCTCCAATTAGTTTTAAATGTACCACATGCTAACTTCATGGAGTGTCCCCTAGTCTTTCTGTTCTCCGAAAGAGTAAATAACCAATTCACATCTACCCGTTCTAGACCTCTCATGATTTTAAACAGCTCTATCATATCCCCCCTCAGCCATCTCTTCTCCAAGCTGGAAAGTCCTAACCTCTTTAGTTTTTCCTCATAGGGGAGCTGTTCCATTCCCCTTATCATTTTGGTAGCCCTTCTCTGTACCTTCTCCATCGCAATTATATCTTTTTTGAGATGCAGCGACCAGAATTGTACACAATATTCAAGGTGCGGTCTCACCATGGAGCGATACAGAGGCATTATGACATTTTCCGTTTTATTCACCATTCCCTTTCTAATAATTCCCAACATTCTATTTGCTTTTTTGACTGCTGCAGCACACTGAACCGACAATTTCAATGTGTTATCCACTATGTCGCCTAGATCTCTTTCTTGGATAGTAGCACCTAATATGGAACCTAACATTGTGTAACTATAGGATGGGTTATTTTTCCCTATATGCATCACCTTGCACTTGTCCACATTAAATTTCATCTGCCATTTACATGCCCAATTTTCCAGCCTCATAAGGTTTTCCTGCAATTTATCACAATCTGCTTGTGATTTAACTACTCTGAACAATTTTGTATCATCTGCAAATTTGATTACCTCACTCGTCATATTTCTTTCCAGATCATTTATAAATATATTGAAAAGTAAGGGTCCCAGTACAGATCCCTGAGGCACAACACTGCACTGCCCACTCCCTTCCACTGAGAAAATTGTCCATTTAATCCTACTCTCTGTTTCCTGTCTTTTAGCCAGCTTGCAATCCATGAAAGGACATCGCCACCTATCCCATGACTTTTTACTTTTCCTAGAAGCTCTCATGAGGAACTTTGTCAAATGCCTTCTGAAAATCCAAGTATACTACATCTACTGGTTCACCTTTATCCACATGTTTATTAACTCCTTCAAAAAAGTAAGCAGATATGTGAGGCAAGACTTGCCTTGGGTAAAGCCATGCTGACTTTGTTCCATTAAACCTTGTCTTTCTATATGTTCTGTGATTTTGATGTTTAGAACACTTTCCACTATTTTTCCTGGCACTGAAGTCAGGCTAACTGGTCTGTAATTTTCCGGATCTCCCCTGGAGCCCTTTTTAAATATGGGGGTTACATTAGCTATCCTCCAGTTTTCAGGTACAATGGATGATTTTAATGATAAGTTTCAAATTTTTACTAATAGGTCTCTACCGAAGCCCCTATAGTCTCCACTGACTGTGTTTCCAGGGTGTCCTCCTGCAAGGTTATGGTCCATTCTTCCTCAGGCTGGCTCTCCTCAATCAATTTGCTGTCAGTGGGAGGATGCTTATCAGAAATGTCCTGGAACATGAATTCCAGCATGGAAGGAGAGTCTCAATCTCCTTCCACACCATCTTTCACATTCTGAGTAGTCACGTTGTTCGACGGTGCAGCTGCAGGAAAGGATAAGACAGTCAATAATTTGTTATGTTAACCACCCAAGCACCAAAAAAAAGAATAGGGATGTGCAGAGGGACACCATACGTTGCATTTGGAATTCGTATTCGTCGGGGGGCAGATATGTTGCATTTAGCAAGGGGGGCCCCCGATACATTAATGTGTTTATTCTTATTCGTTTCCTGGCTAAAACTGAATTAACTACAACCCCCCACCCTCCTTCCCCCCTCCAAGACTTACCAAAACTCCCTGGTGGTCCAGCGGGGGGTCTGGGAGCCATCTCCTGCACTCACGTCCTCGGCTGCCGGTATTCAAAATGGTGCGAATAGCCTTCGACCTTACTATGTCACAGGGGTTACCGGTGCCATTGGTCGGCCCCAGTCACATGGTAGGAGCAATGGATGGCCGGTGCCCTTACTATGTCACAGTTGCTACCGGTGTCATTGGTCAGCTCCTGTCACATGGTAGGAGCACAAGATGGTGCCGGCCATCCATTGCTCTTACCATGTGACAGGGGCCGACCAATGGCACCGGTAGCCCCTGTGACATAGAAGGTCAAAGGCTATCGGCGCCATTTTGAATACCGGCAGCCGAGGGTGTGAGTGCAGGAGATGGCTCCCGGATCCCCCGCTGGACCACCAGGGAGTTTTGTAAGTCTTGGGGGGGGTCAGGAGTTTGGGGGGTTTGTTTAAATTTGCTCCTTTAGACGGCCGAATAATTCGGCGAAGATTCTTTGTATTTGTGGGTACTGTTGTGTCCATCAGTTCCCGACGCCCTCTCTCCACCCTCCTTACCTCTTTGGCACCTTCCTCTTCATCTGGAGGAAGATTGGCTGCCGTGGCGTCCTCCTGCTGAAGTCCTCCTGTGTCCCTGGATCAGCTCGACGCTGCGAACCGCCATGTTTCCTGGAGGCCTAGGGGTGCGCGTGAGGTGCGGTTCCGACTGAAGTACCGGCAATGGTGCGAACCTCAGGGATGTCCCCCGAAGATGACATCATCTGTGACGGGGGCGTGGTCATCTGCAACTGGTCCAAGGATCCACCTACAACTCTCCTAAATGCCAACACATTGCCAACTCCGCAACACTGAACACATCAGATTGCTAACTCCCAAGCAGTCTGCCCAGTACGAACACAACAGATTGCCAGCTCTGCAACTCCGAACACAACAAATTGCTAACTCCATGGATCCGGCACAACTGAGTGCGCTGCAGGCCATACTGGGCCTTGCCCAGTGCATTGTGGAGCAGCAAGACGCTTTGGAGAAACTTACTGCAGCATTTCATCAGCTACACTCACAGAAGGTTCAAGGCACAGCCTCCAACCAAGAAGGTCAGTCACCGGAGTTAACTTTAAAGACTGCTGTACCACTGGAGGCTCCAATCCGCTTTTCCAGAGAAATCCAGAAGACCCGGGCTTTTTGAACCAGTGCTGCATACACTTTGCATTACAGCCGTCTCTATTTCCTACAGCTCTCTCCAAGATTACCTACATCCTTTCATACCTGGATGGTAGAGCCCTATCTTGGGCATCCACCTTGTGGGAACGCAAGGACTCTATTTTGCTAGAAGGATTTATGGACTTGTTTAAATCCGTTTTTGATGACCCTGCTCGTATGTCTGTAGCCGGTTCCGCTTTGGTGGATTTGAAGCAAGGCAACAGATCATTGGCTGAATTTGCCATCGAGTTCAAAGCTCTTGCGGCAGAACTACGCTGGGACTCCAGATGTTTTAAGACTCTCTTTTGCAGAGGCCTGGATAACCGTTTGAAGGACTTGCTGGATGAATTAATAGCCTTAGCTACTCGGATTGATCTACGACTCTGGGACAAGGTGAAGGAACTCCGGCCTAAGGTGTTACCTGGGTTGAAACATGCCAGAGCTGCATCTGCACCTCGGATGGTTCCAGTAATCCCTGCTGCTGATACAGATGAACCTATACAACTTGGTCATGGACACTTGACTTCCAAGGAGAGAAGATTTTGGATGAAGCACGGCCTTTGCATGTACTGTGGTCAGTCTGGCCATGATGTCTCTACATGCTCCATTCGGCCGAAAAGACGGACTGGCCAAAGTCCTACTGGAAGACTGTTGTTAAGCCTTACTGCACCCTCTCGTACGCTCTCTCTCCCAGTCTCCTTGACCTATGGACCCCAGCCCTAGAGGACTCAGGGGCAGGAAGCAACTTCATTCTCAGAAGTCTAGTGGAATATTTGAGGATCCCCCTCATCAAGTTGAAAGACCCATTACGGTTATCCTCCATTCATGGAGAGCCCTTACCGGGAGATGTGACTTGCCAAACCGAATCAGTTAATCTCCGCACCGGAGCTCTTCATACAGAATTGCTCTCCTTCTTTGTACTGGAAAAGACTGTGCACCCTATCGTTCTGGGGTTACCCTGGTTGCAAGTACATCAACCCCATTTTGACTGGGCATCCCTAGATCTCGTCCACTGGGGCCCAGAATGTCATTGGAAATGCCTTAAGGAGATATCGCCTGTCACAAGCACGCCTGTGACTCCAGCAGTATCAGGACTGCTGCTCCAGTACACCCCCTTCGGGGATATATTTTCCAAAGAAGTAGTTGATGTTCTTCCTCCACTGGACCCCTATAACTGTGCCAGACAACAGAAGTCTATAACTGAACCCCCGAAAGGACAGGCATATTTTCTCTCAGCATTTGAGAACAAAGCAACGTCAGAAGATTGTGAAGAAAATCTCCGGAAGGACTTTATCCGACCATCTGAGCCACTAGCTGGTACGGATATCTGCCTTGGGGAAAAGGTAGATGAAGATGGTACACTAACCAGTGAATGTTCATCAATCCATCAAGACGAAGACAATACTCTACCCAGTGAATGTTCTTCAATACATGAAGATGAAGATGGTATACTAACCAGTGAATGTTCTTCAATCCATCAAGATGAAGACGATAATCCACCTAGTGAATGTTCTTCAATAAATCAAGACGAAGACGGTATACTAACCAGTGAATGATCTTCAATAGTTCAAGATGAAGACAATACACTAACCAGTGAATGTTCTTCAATATTTCAAGACGAAGATGATACAACTCCGAATGAACTATCTTCTATATCTCAAGACTCACTTATCTTCAATACAGAAGATGAATTAGAACTCAAGATCACAGAGATTCTGGATGTTCATAAAAGAGGCAAGACTTTTGAATACCTTCTAAAGTGGGAAGGTTTCGGCCCGAAGTGATCTCTTGGGAGCCTCAGACCAATATCCTGGATTAACAGATGCTTCGTCAGTTCCACCTCACGCATCCTTCAAAACGTAAGCCTGATACCCGAAGAGGAACTCACCCTTTGAAGGGGGGTACTGTTGTGTCCATCGGTTCCCGACGCCCTCTTTCCACCCTCCTTACCTCTTTGGCGCCTCCCTCTTCATCCGCGGGAAGATTGGCTGCCGCGGTGTTCTCCTGCCGAAGTCCTCCAGCGTCCCCGGATTGGCTTGATGCTGTGAACCGCCATGTTTCCTGGAGGCCTGGGGCATAGGCGTGGCGTGGCCTGACTGAAGTACCGGCAATGGTGTGAACCTCGGGGGCGTCCTCCAAAGATGACATCATCCATGACGGATATTTAAGGTCTCAGAATTTGCTAACAGATTGAGTTAGCAAGGGTTACTCTACCTCAGTTACTCTGCCTCCTCGGACTTACCAGGGGTATCTGCTCCTCGGGGGCCTCGCTCTCTTCTTTGTTTTTCAGGTGACAGTTTGGAACCGGTACTCACTCCTCGAGGGCCCTCGTTCCCAGACTTACTCGTACTCTCTTCTGCCTGGAAGTCTTTACTGCTAACTTCTTCAGTGAGATACCATCACTCTCTCAGAGCTTTCCCTGGAACAGGTACTCGCTCCTCGAGGGCCTATTACATTCCAGCTCCTGGGCTTCTATGAGACATTGTGTGAGTGTTACCATCTGGTTTGATACATGAACTCTGCATATCCTGCCTACTCACTATATTTCAGTTTCTCTACAGCTCAGCCTCCAGGGATCACTGTTCCAGTATCTGAGGGACTACAGCCCATCCAGGCATTCCAGCTCACTACTGCCACCTCTGGTGGTTCAGTATACTGTCTAATAAAAGAACTAGGGTGTGTCTGTCTCCATACTCTGAGCCTGACCAGTGATCCCTCTCAGGATCTTCCCCCGGGGGCGTGGTCATCTGCCACTGGTCCAAGGTCCAAGGCCACCTACAACTCTCCTAAATACCAACAGATTGCCAACTCCGCAACTCTGAACACATCAGATTGCTAACTCCCAAGCAGTCTGTCAACTACGAACACAACAGATTGCCAACTCTGCAACTCTGAACACAACATTTGTGAAGCCTCAATTTTGCCCGCCTTCTCTTTAAGCTCTCTGTGGGTGTCATGCCAGAGATGCTGAATCTGCTTCACATCCAATGTCTTGATCCCCCAGAGACTGACCTCTCATGCAATCCATGTCCAGATTTGCTTCTTGGTTGATGTGGAAGACTTGGATTTGAAGAACATCCTGTAGTTCATGCAGTTGCTCTAACACAGCTGCTCCTTCTCAGCATCGGAGAAGCGCACATCACATACACACTTCAGTGGACGTTGGAGACCACTGGGGCCTGCCTACTTTTCCTGCACAGCTTCCTTTCTATCCTCCTGAGGCAACTTTCATTTTCCTCCATTGAACTGTCTGTCCACTTGGACATCAGCATTGTGACAGTTGTTCTCCATTTCACTGGCTTGCTGCTAAAATAGAGACAGGGAACAAAAGCACTGTACTCCTGTTATTGGCTTCAAAAAGAGCAATGATACATGAGAAAACAGATGATCATGAAGAACAACAAAGACACAAGCCTCCCAGAAAGCATGGACAGAGAGAAAAAGGCCTCCCAGAGAGCATGAACATATAGAAAAACAGACTATCATAAGAACAGCAAAGATACAGGCATTCCAGAGAGCATGGACAGATAAGAAAAAGGGACTCACAAGAACATAAGACAGACAATCATTGAAATTACAATGGCTTCTCTGGAAGCACGAAAAAAGTGGGCTTTAATGGTATGAAAATCCAACCCTTTGGCGTACATGAATTGGGTGTCCTTTAAAAAAAGGCTTGTTTACAAACGACCATTTTTTATAAGCCTGTGGGGGTCCTTTAACAGGTATGGTACTGACGCACAAGGCCTGGGTCTGAAATCGACGTCCAAGACTTGGGTGACACTAAAGTGATTTCCGGGGGCTGGAATGCAAGGATGCTAAAAAAGCTGGATAAGAATGTTAGCGCCCAGAGGTTACCTGACCACCATTCATGTTAAAGTAGACATTCAGGATTCGGACATCAATAAAAAAAGACCCCGTTTGTGGATATTTTCTACCAATCAATGTCCAAGAATTGAGCATCGATAGCACCTTCAAGGCTCGACATCCAAGACTTGGGTGTCGCTAAAGCGATTTCTGGGGGCCAGAATTCAAGGACACTCAAAAAACTGGATAAGAATGTTAGTGCCCGGAAGTTGCCTGCCTACCATTCATACAATGTTTAAGTGGACATCCAGGAATTGGTCATCGATAAAAAAGACCCTGTTTGTGCTCGCTACCAATCGGTGTCTGAGAAGTGAGCTTTGATAACACCTTCAAGGACGTCCAATTGCTCCTCCAGGCCAACAAAAGGTAAAATATAACATGAAAAAAACCAACAAACAAGTCTGCGGACATACAAATAAGTAGAAAGCAACTACTTCTTACCTTTGGAAAATGAAGAAAATGAAAAAATTGAAGCAAAAATTGTGTGAATTCAAGGAACCAGTTCACACCAGTCTGTGGCAATAACAGTCCCAATTGAACTCAGCACAAAAGGAAAGTTTACTTCATTGCAGTGATTTATATACCATACAGATAGGATTGTGTTGTGCATGTTGACATCACATTGGGGGTGCAAAGCTGGTTTCAAATATTGCTTTTTTAATTAAAATATCATTAATTTTTTAATTTAAAAATATTACTTATTGTATTACAGTTGACAAAAGCCTTTTTGACAAATATACACATACACAGATTGCACTTGTGATGCAATATTGGATGTCTAATGCAATAAAATATATGGTACTATGAACGCTCTGTTTTGAACAACTCATGCCTTTTTCGCACGCTTTTCATTTTTGATTCCTTTAAATATTGCATCCGGGTTAATGACATATTCATTGTGCAAACATTGAAAACATGTGTGTTCCTAATGGACACATTTTGCTTATGTGTGTTTTATTGCATCGGCCCCCAAAATAGTTACTGCCTAAGACTGAGAAATAAGGAGTGAAAATTTTTGAAAGAGATAGAATAAAAGACAAGAATAGGAGGGAGCTCTTAAAAAGAAAGAGAGAGAATAACAGAGGGAGAGTGAAAGACAGAAGGCCTTATGAGAAAGGGAGGAAGAGAGAAAAAGGGAGTTTGCATGAGAGAGAGTTATAGAAAAATTAGCAGAGAGAGTAAGAGGGTATGATGCTCAGAAAAGAAAGAGGGAGATGGAGGAAAGAAGAACAAAAGTGGCAGCAGAATAAAAGACCATGTAAAAGCAAAAGAGATAAAGACAGAAATGAATGAGAAGGAGAGGAAAAAGAAGACTCACAGTTTGCTGCAGAATAACCTCTGTAGCCATCCAGTCCTGCATCCACCACAGCTTTATAAACTTCACATTTTTCCATAACTTCACTCTTCATGATGCAAATGCCAAGAAGGAGGACAAGGAGCGTGAGAGTCTTCATCTTGGCAGAAATGAGCTGAAAACTGAAAGAAGCAGCCAAGGTAGTCAAAATGAAATGGTGTTGATTGTAAGGATAGCTAGGTCCATAAAGTAAGCTGACAAGATTTTTCTCCATGTATGTCAATGAAAGGAGGCAGTGTAGAGGTAAGATTGTATGACTGAAAGGAAAAAGGAGGGATATGTGAAGAAGGATAGTTTGTAAAAACATTTCTGTGCGTAAAGTAATGCTCTATGTACAGAAATCACCTTTTATGTGGGTATACCTGAATGTAGAGGTCCTGTTCTCACTCGTTTACCTGGAATGAATAGAGGCATTCCTGACTGTGGCTTTGGGAAGGGGTTTGCACTTACATGCATACTTTTAGATTTTAAAAAGTATGCATGTAAAATTTCCTGAGATATTGAAGGTGAATTTTAAAAGCCCAATGCGTATTAATTAGGGGATGCACAAACGTGTCGGGCTGGCACACGCCGAGCAGATTTTAAAAGCAGCCCAGATACATGTGTAAATGCAGCTGTGCAGACATCTCAGAACTTTTCAAAAAAGGGCGGGGCATAGGCATGGTTTGGGCAGGGCATGGGTATTTCCAGACTTGAACCAGAAATTTGCACATAAATACTTAGGCAATCCAATGCGTGCCGAGGTCCCCTGACACATAACTTTACTTCTGCTATGGATGGTGTGTTAGTAAAAAAAAAAAAAATTAACAAGCCATTTTAGAGAAGAATAAAGGGTCTGGGGTAACTGGGGGGGCGATGGAGGAATACAGGCTACCAATCCAGGGGTTTTGTAGGACCTAGCCGTTAAGTGGGCAAACTGGGGAGGAACTGGTAAAACTGGCAATGGCATTGGCACACGTCACTTTTAAAGTGCCCCCACTTATATGGTAAAAGCACCCACTTAGAACTTGTATATGCAGCCAGGCTATTTTATAAATGCATGCATATACATGTGTGGTATAATATAGCCACATCCCTGGGTGCAGGCCAACGAATGCGCACACATGTGCGCTCGCATGCCGGTTTGAAAGTTACCGTCTACGTGAGGACATCTTAGGGGATGTTAGTATGTGCAGGTAGTTTCTGTGAGATCATTTTCACAATACCCCTTATTGACAAAGGCTGACCAATGACCATACCTGTTTGTGGATAGATAATCCTCCAGGGAAACACACACTGAGAACATTGAAGAACACAGCAGTTGTGTTTCTAAAACAGGTCTGTTTTATTTGCTGGTCACAATGAGGCCAATTTTCAAAGGATTTAGGCTCCTAATTTGGAGTTAGGTTCTTAAATTGTCCCTTTTCAACATTTACTAGGACTGAATTTCATTTGGTCTCTAAATTTAATTTAAGAGCCTAAAAGCTGGGTGACTACAGAAGAAGAGTTGTTGGGGAGATAAAGGAACTTAGCACTAATTTTCAGAGCTAGGCATCTAGGTTTGTAGCCTAACTCTAGGCAAATTAATAGAAACTTAAATTTAGGACCCTAAATTTATGTGAATTTTCAGTTAAAATCTTAGGCTTCCAACTTTGTCTGAAAAAAGGCACTTAACTTGGTCATCTAATGTAGGTGCCTAAATTTGAACATCGGCCTCAGTATATTTACAAGCTCAATCCAAAGAGAACTTAAAAGTAAATGCATATCATCCTCCTGCTTTGAGACACCAATAACAGCAGCAGAGCAAATAATTCCCTTAAGACATATTTTCTGGGTGAAGCAAAGCCAGCTTAATTTCCAGCTTGAAATGTTCTTTATAGAACATGTACAACTATAGACTGAGGCCTTGTTTCATAGTAGAAACCTAGAAACATGAGAGCAGAAAAAGACCATTCAGTCTGTCTAATCTGCCCATCTTTACAATTCCTACCATGTCCTCAAAGAACCCTTGTGTATATCCTATGCTTTCTTGAATTCAGATACTTTCCTTGTCTCCACCACCTCCTCAGGTAGACTTTTCCATGCATCCACTATTCTTCCTATAAAGAAATACTTCCTTAGATTACTTCGGAATCTATTCTCTTTTGCCCTCATCCCATGATATGCTTTAATGAGCAGATCACGAGGCTCACTTGCTTGAAAATCCTAGAAATGTAATTACACCTAAGAGTCCTAACTCAGTAGCCAGTATAGAAAAAGTATTAAATCACAGTCCCCTGATGTTGACAACAGATGGGGCTTCACTGGTAGTGCTGCATTGGTCTTCTAGGGTCAATAAGCATGCCATGTAGAGAAATATAGTGGGTTGCTGGAATTGTCCCTGATTGTACAGGATCAAGACTGGTGAGATGTTCCCTTTTCAGCTCACTCTATGCAGATTGAATCTGCAACTCTTTGAACTTGAACCACTAGGGAACTCTAACACATACAAAAAGATCTCCACACTAATTTACAGGGTCTCTACATACAAGGGTTCTATAAACTATAAGAACATAAGAACATGAGATAATCCATACTGGATCAGACCAAGGGTCTATCAAGCCCAATATCTTGTCTCTAACAGTGGCCAATCCAAGTCATAAGTACCTGGTAAGTATGCAAACATAAAAAAGATCTCATGCTACGAATGCCGGCAACAAGCCAGGTGGACGGTAGTATACTCCTATCGGTATACTCTTCCCAAACACACATGGGATTTCTATCCATAAAGATTCTATTATGAATTTAGTCTCTTGCAGGATATTTATTCTGTTGGATTCTATGCCATAATGGACATAAAGCGCCACTCCCCCACCAATTTGCTCTTCCCTGTCATTGTGATATAATTTGTACCCTGCTTTGGCACTATCCCATTGGTTCTCATTCTATTACCATGTCTCTGAGATGCCAATTAAGTCTATCTCATCATTCATTAAGTCTATCTGATCATGCATCAGCCCGGTGCATGTTATAAAATTGGCACGTCCATGTACATGTGCCAGGAAGCATGTGCACATGAATACCCATTCATTTCTTTTAAAATCTACCTTCAAATACTCATAGAAATGGGAAAAAGAATAATATTTGGAAAGCCATGTACACTAATGCACAAAGTATGGGAAATAAACTCTCTGATCTAGAGGCAGTCATGGAAGAAACTGATTTAGATATAGTGGTTGTTTTGGAGACCTGGTACATGGAAAACCATGACTGGGATATAGTTATTTTGGGATACAATCTATTCAGGAAGGACTAGGTAGAAAGGAAGGAAGGAGGCATGGCAGTATATATAAAAAACAATATTAAAGCAACAGCATTTTTGAGCTTACGAGGTAAGGAGTTGGCACTGTGGGTTCATCTGTAAAGAACAATGAAGCATCTGTTTATTTTGGTGTAATATAGAGACCTCCATCACAGACAGAAGAAATGGATAGAGATTTAATGGATGATATTCATAGGACTGCTGTGAAAGGAGAGATGCTATTGCAAGGGGATTTCAATGTGCCAGATGATGAATGGGACAACCCAGCTGCAGTGTCTTCTACAAGCAAGGAGATCCTGGATTATCTGCAAGAAGAACTGTTCTATCACCTGGTAATGGAACCCACATGGGAAGACTTGATTCTGGACCTGGTGCTTACCAATAGGAATAGTATTTCTGATTTTGTACTGGATGATCATATGGGATCTAGTGATCAATGGAAGGTGTGGTTCAGTGTAGGGTGCAAGAGTTGAAGGTTCATTCAAAGATGAGGGTCCTAGACTTAAGGAAAATGAACTTTCTTCAAATGGGGGGAGTACCTTAACCCACTATGTCCCAGTGTCCTATTTAAAAATTTGGAAGATAATGGGTTAAGGAGTCGCTAACAAGATGGGAAAATCTAGGGGACAAAGAAGAGCAGTGGGCAAAACTGAAAGGAGCTATCATAAGGGCAACTAATCTTTTTATAGGAAAGTAAATGAAGGAAAGAGGAAAAAGAGGCCACTATGGTTTTCTAAAGAAGTAGCTGAAAAGGTAAGGGAGAAATGGTTAGCATTCATAATCCACAAGAGGTTGTAGAAAGAGGAAGACAGACAACAATATCTGGAAAAATTAAGAGAAGCTGGGGAAGTAGTCAGGAATGCAAAAATGTAATTAGAAGAACAAAGGGATAAGATTTTTTTTTAGCTGCTAGTGATAGAAGGAAGTACAAAGTAGCATTGTGAAACCCAGAGGAAAATGGAAGGGAAATGTAGAGGTTGATAAGGAAAAAGCAAAATTGCTTAACAAATATTTCTGTTTAGTGTTCACTGTGGAAGGGCTTGGAGCAGGATCACATAAAACAAACAAAAATAAAAATGTAAGTGAGGTAAACCACAACTGATTTTCAGAACAGTGAGTTCATGAGCTAACTAAACTTAAAGTAAATAAGGTGATGGGATCAGATGGGATACATTCTCTGGCTGACATTTCTAATGCTTCTTTAGAGAATAGTTTCAGAGAATGGGTTTCTATTCATAAAAGTAAAAATAAGGAGAAGGCTGGGAACTACACACTGGTTAGTCTGACCTCTTGTTATGACTTGTGAGAGTGTGAACCCTGGGCCCAGGTGAGAGGTGTCTCCGCCCACAGGGAGGAGCCCTGTGAGCCTCACCATCGGTAGGTGAGGTCTCAGTGCTGTCAGACCCAGCTGTGGAATAGATACTTTATTTAAAAGAGGAGAAAGGGCACAGCCTGCGGAGCAGGAGGTGCAGTAAAGACCTGAGCAGAGGGGTATACCCAAGGGTGATACCTCCGATGAGAAGATCCGGTAGTAGTCCACAGAGCAGGGTACGCCAGGCAGTCTCTCAGTAGTGAAGAAATACCTCAGACATCCAGTAGTGGCCTGCAGAGCGGGGTACACTGGAAAGGTGTCCCAGTGGTGGTAATGGGAAGGTAGTCCGAGGTGCAGGAACCCCTAAGAGGATCCTGTAGTGGGTACTGCAGAGTGATTTGCAGCACAGGGTATACCAGAGAGAATCCCACAATGAGGTTGGATAGTTGAAGTCCATAGGAGTAAGGTACTCACAGGAGATGGTTCCAGGAGAGGTCCCAGGGAGTGGGATAGATAAATCCAAGGCATAAGGCCCTCCAAGGAGCGGATGACCAAAGAAGAGGAAGGGCCCCCGAGGAGTGGGTACCCAGAGCATCTCACGCCACGTGCAGAGTCAGTAACCGGAAGTCCAAGGTTGGAGTGGAACTTAGCAATGAGGGAACTCCTTGCTAACTCGTCAAACCGAAGGGCCAGCCAGCTTAAGTACAATAGATGAATGACGTCATCTGGAGGGGATGCCCCCAAGGTTCCCGCCATGACATGTATAAAGGTGGCCCGTGCGCACACGCGACTAGGAAATTCCTGAAACAAGATGGCGGTTGGCAGCGCCCATGCCAACCTGGGAACACCAAGCTGGTCGGCGGTGGTTGGCGGAGGCCGCCATTCTTCCCAGAGATGACAAGGCAGCATAGAAAGAGGTAAGCATAAGTGGTCACAGCCATCTGTGACCAAAAGGTGTAATAGTACCCCCCCTTCTTAAGACCCCACCCTGGGGGTTTTGGTTTCCTGGGATGAGAAATGTGGACTTGTCTGATCAAATCCTTGTCGAGGATGTTGCTTGCAGGCTCCCAACTATTTTCCTCAAGGCCAAATCCTTCCCATGAAATGAGATACTCCCAGCATCTTCCACGTTTTCTTACATTCAGTATATCCTCGACCTGATACGTGATGTCCTTTTCTGCTGAAAGAGGTAGAGGTTCAGGTGTTCTCTTGAGAATTCCAAAGGATGAGTGGCTTTAAAAGGGAGATGTGGAAGGCGTTGTGGATTTTAAGCGAAGAGGGCAACTGAATGTTGTAGGTGACTGGGCCCAGGTGGTGAAGTATTGAAAAAGGTCCTATGTATCTGGGTGCAAATCGAGCGGAAGGCAGCTTTAAGCAAATGAAATGGGTGCTGAGCCACACCTTGTCTCCGGGATGTAGCTGCGGAGCTGCTTGGTGGTGAGCACCATAGACCTTCTTAGCCTTTTGGCCAGCCTTTTGGAGGAGCTATTTGGTATGCTCCCAGAGTTTGTGCAATTCTTGCGCCTAAGCCTATGCTGCAGGAGATGACACAGACAAAGGCACCAGAAGAGGAGGCAGAGGCTGACGTCCGTAGACGATTTGGAAAGGTGAAGATCCAGTTAAAGCAGACTGGTGTGAATTCAACACAAACTCGGCCCAGGGAAGCAGCTCGGACCAGTCACTCTGTCTGGAGTTAACGTATGCCCAGAGAAACTGTTTTAGCCTACAGTTCATCCGCTCTGTCTGTCCATTGGCCTGCAGATAAGAACATAACAACATGCCATACAGGGTCAGACCAAGGGTCCATCAAGCCCAGCATCCTGTTTCCAACAGTGGCTAATCCAGGCCATAAGAACCTGGCAAGTACCCAAAAACTAAGTCTATTCCATGTTACCGTTGCTAATGGCAGTGGCTATTCTCTAGGTGAACTTAATAGCAGGTAATGGACTTCTCCTCCAAGAACTTATCCAATCCTTTTTTAAACACAGCTATACTAACTGCACTAATCACATCCTCTGGCAACAAATTCCAGAGTTTAACTGTGCGTTGAGTAAAAAAGAACTTTCTCCGATTAGTTTTAAATGATAAGCAGAAGTGAGATCCAGGGAGATGTCAAATTTTTACATAGGGATCTCCAGAATTTTGCTGTAAATTGGATCCCTCAGTCGGAGAGGATGTATCTTGGCAGGCCATGAAGGTGAAAGACGTGGCGGATAAAAAGCTTCACTAATTCTGGAGCTGAAGGTGACCTTGGTAGTGGCACAAAATGAGCCATCTTTGAAATGTGGTCCACAGTGACCCAGATGGTATTGTTGCCGTTGGAAATGGGTAAGTCAACAATGAAATCCGTGGCTATATGGGTCCATGGTTTGCTAGGTGCAGGGAGTGGCTGAAGAAGTCCCCAGGGATGACCAACCGGTGGTTTTTGTCACGCGCATGTAGGACATGACTCTACGTAGGTCTGAACATCTTTCTTCATGGTGGGCCACCAGTAGAACCGTTATAAATGGGAAGGTTTTCTGGCTTGTCCAGGATGACCTGCAAGCAGAGAGTCATGTGCCCATCTGAGGATCTTTTTCCTGAGTTCTTAGGGAACCACCATCTTCCCAGCCGGAACCATGTGGGTAGCAGAGAGGAGTACTCTTGTAGGGTCAATGATTTAACGCGGAGTATCAGGTACATCTTCCATGGAAAAGGAATGGGAGAGTGTATCTGCATGTGTGTTCTTGTCCGCAGGACAGTATCACAAGAGGAAGTCAAAGCGATTAAAAAATAGAGACCAGCAGGCCTGGCTGTGGTTCAGGCGTTGTGCATGACATAAGTATTCGAGGTTTTTGTGGTTGGTGTAAACCATGATTTGATGTTGTGCACCCTTGAGCCATGGACGCCATTCCTCAAATGCCAATTTAATTGCCAATAACTCCTTGTCTCCAATCCCGTAGTTTCACTCGGCAGGAGAGAAGTGTCGAGAAAAAAATGATAGGGTTGTAATATGTAGTTGTCAGAATGTTGACTGAGGACGGCACCAATCCCAATGTCAGAAGCATCCACCTCTATGATGAAGGGTCGTCGGGGGTCTCGGTGGCGTAAGCACGGCTCTTGAATGAATGCCTCTTTAAGTTCCTGAAAGGTGGTCATGGCTTCTGAGGACCATTGAGAGGGATTGGCTCCCTTTCGTGTCATGGCAGTAAGAGGTATGGTCAACGTAGAATAATGGTGAATGAATGATCTGTAGTAGTTAGTGAACCCTAGGAAACATCGCAGAGCCTTAAGACCAGTGGGTTGTGGCCAGTACCGGTTACTCTTGTTTTTTTCGGATCCAACTGGAACCCTTGGCTGGATACCACATAGCCTAAAAAGGGAACAGACTCTTGGTGAAAGGTGCATTTTTACAACTTGGCATATAGGTGGTTGTTTCTTAACCTCTGCAAAATGTTAATGATGACACATTGATGGCTCTGAAGATCTTGAGAGAAGACCAGTGTGACATCTAGGTATAATACTACACATCTGTAAAGCATGTCCCTGAAGATTTCATTCATCATGTTTTGAAAAATGGCCGAGGTGTTGCAAAAGCCAAAGGGCATGACTAAATATTTGAAATGTCCGTCGTGGGTATTAAATGCGGATTTACATTCGTTGCTCTGGAATATCCGGATCAAGTTGTATGCCCCTCTGAGGTCCCTTGGAGCCTATCAAAAAGTTCCGAGATCAATGGCAATGGGTAGCGATCCTTCAAAGTGATCTCATTTAAGCTGCGGTAGTCTATGCACGGGAGAAGGGATCCATCCTTCTTACCCACAAAAAAGAACCTGGTTCCAGCAGGAGACTTGGAAGCCCAAATGAATCCCTTTGCCAAGTTCTCTTGAATATAAGCGGACATTGCCTTAGTCTCCGTCAGAGAAAGTGGGTACACCCGTCCTCTTGGGGGGTTCGATGTTAGGTAATAAGTTTATGGTGCAGTCAAAGGATCGGTGAGGTTGTAAAGTATCTGCCGCTTTCTTAGAGAATACATCTCTGTAAGAAGAGTACTGTAGAGGTAGACCCGGAAGGGATGTGGTGGTGGTCAGGCGAGGCATAGGAGTCACAACCTCTAGGCACTTTCCATGGCAGGAGTTGCCCCATTGGGACAGTTGCAGGGTGCTCCAATCGAATTGGGGTGTATGCATTTGTAGCCATGGTAGTCCGAGTACCACAGGGTGGATGGCCTTATCCAAGACAAAGAAGGAAATGTTCTCCGTGTGCAGAGATCTAGTGCAGAGTCAGATAGGTTGAGTGGAGTAGGTGACTTCTCCAGGTAATGGCTCACCATAAATTGATGACAATAGCAGAGGTATAGGTGTCCAGATGGTGGGAATTCGTAGGTGTTCTATGAGTTGTCTGAGTATAAAGTTCCCACCGGTGCCGGAGTCCACCAGGGCTAAAGTGTGGAATTCAAGGGTCTCTGAGTTAATGGAGACAGGAAGTGTCAATGGAGGAAATGGAGAGGTGAGACCTAGGAGGAATCCTCTGGCAGATCCTAAGTCTGAGAGTTTCCTGGAAAGATAGGACAGATGGGCACAGCGTGCTCTGGCTGACCGCAGTACATACAGAGGCCTAATCTTTGCCGGTGACATCTCTCTTTAGCGGATAGGTGACTGCAGCCCATTTGCATGGGTTCTTCTTCCTCAACCCTGGGTGTGGGTGTAGTCTGGGTGACCGGTGTTGGACGAGAGTGCAGGACCCCCGAGGACATCTTCCTGGGCCCCTTAGTCTCCTGAGAATGCTCATGCAGGTGGCAGTCAACGCGACCAGTGAGGTCGATGAGAGAGTCCAAAGTCTCGGGGAGCTCACGTGCAGCTAATTTGTCTATGATAAGAGAATTGAGACCTTCCGGGAATATAGCACATAGACAACCCATATCCCAATGTAATTCTGAGGACAGTGTTTAAATTCAATCACATACTCAGTCAAAGGTTTGGTACCTTGTTGTAGGTGCAGGAGTGTAGATCCAGTGACAGCCTTGTGAGTGGGGTCATAAAATACAGAACAAAAGAGAGCAAGGAAACCTGTCAACTTATTGAGAATTGGATCCATCCGCTCCCAAAGGGGTGATGCCCAGGCCAGGGCTTTCCCGTTCAAAAGAGACAAAATGTACGTAGTTTTGGACACTATGTCAGGCAAGTAGGTGGGTTGCAGTGAAAAGTGCATAAAGCATTGATTCAGAAAGCCCCTACATAACAGGGGATCACCTGTAAAACGAGTAGGTGCTGGTAAGGGCACAGAGAAGAGAAGCGGAAGTGGGATTGACAGGCATCGAGGCAGTGTCTAGCTGAGCGCTTAACTGAGTAATGGCGTTAGCCATAGTCTCTAATATTTTTTGTTGCTCTGAGATTCGTTGGGCCAAACCAGGCATGGCCTGGATGGCTGAGACCTGAGCCGGGTCCATGGAGTGAGAGTGTGAACCCTGGGCTGAGGTGAGAGGTGTCTCCGCCCACAGGGAGGAGCCCTGTGAGCCTCACCGTCAGTAGGCGAGGTCTCAGTTGTGTCAGACACAGCTGTGGAATAGATACTTTATTTAAAAGAGGAGAAAGGGCACAGCCCGTAGAGCGGGAGGTGCAGTAAAGTAAAGTCTTGAGCAGAGGGGTATACCCAAGGGTGATACTTCCGATGAGAAGATCCGGTAGTGGCCCGTAGAGTGGGGTACACCAGGCAGTCTCTCAGTAGTGAAGAAATACCTCAGACGTGAAGATCCGGTGGTGGCCCGCGGAGCGGGGTACACCGAAAAGGTGTCCCAGTGGTGGTAATGGGAAGGTAGTCTGAGGTGCAGGAACCCCGAAGAGGATCCTGTAGTGGGTGGTGCGGAGTGATTTGCAGTGCAGGGTATACCGGAGTGAATCCCATAATGAGGTTGGATAGTTGATGTCCGTAGGAGTAAGGTACTCACAGGACATGGTTCCAGGAGAGGTGCCAGGGAGTGGGACAGATAAATCCAAGGCAGAAGGCTCCCCAAGGAGTGGATGACCAAACACGAGGAAGGGCCCCCGAGGAGCGGGTACCCATAACATCTCACGCCAAGTGCAGAGTCAGTAACTGGAAGTCCAAGGTTGGAGCAGAATTCAGCAACAAGGGAACTCCTTGCTAACTCATCAAACCAAAGGGCCAGCCAGCTTAAGTACAATAGATGAATAACGTCATCCGGAGGGGACGCCCCCAAGGTTCCCGCCATGACGTATACAAAGGTGGCCCGTGCCCACGTGTGACTAGGTAATTCCTGAAAGAAAATGGCGGTCGGTAGTGCCCACGCCGACCCGGGAACACCAGGCTGGTCGGTGGTGGTTGTCGGAGGCCGCCATTCTTCCCAGAGATGACAAGGCAACATAGAAAGAGGTGAGCATAAGTGATCACAGCTGTCTGTGACCGATGGGAGTAATACCTCTGTGGTGAGAAAATTAATGGAATTGCTGCTAAAACAGAGGTTAATGCAGTTTTTGGAATCCAATGGATTGAAGATCCAAAGCAGCATTGTTATGCCAGAGGAAAATCTTGTCAGGTGAATTTGATAAATTTATTTAGGTGACTAGAGAGTTGGATCTTGGAAAGCACTAGATATAATGTACTTGGATTTCAGTAAGGCCCTTGATATGGTTCCATATAGAAGACATAAATAAATTGAACACCATTGGTATGGGACCTAGAATGAGTAGCTGAGGTAGAAACTGGCTGAGTGGGAGATGATAAAGAGTAGTGGTAAATGGAGCTTTTTTAAGGAGTAGGGATCAAACCTTGGACAGCTCTTTTAACATTTTCATATTTTGACAATGTGGAAGGATTATCAGGAAAGGGTTGTGTTTTTGCTGATGACACCAAAATCTATAACAGGATAGACTGCCAGGAAGGTGTGGAAAATAAGTGGAGGGATCCAGTAAAGCTCAAGGAATTGTCTAGAGTCAGTCAGCTAATATTCAGGCCTATAAAGTAAAAGTCATGGGAGAGCGGGTGCTCGCCCACTCTCCTGGCACGCGCACAGGCCACTTTCCTGTGCATGCAATTCAGTAAAAAAAAAAAATTCAAATTAGGGCCTGTGGTAAAAAGAGGCGCTAGGGATACTAGTGTGTCCCTAGAGCCTCTTTTTTGACAGGAGCGGCGGCTGTCAGTGAGTTTGACAGCCGATGCTCAATTTTACCGGCGTCGGTTCTCAAACTCGCTGATAGCCACGGGTTCAGAAACCGGACGCCGGCAAAATTGAGCGTCCGTTTTCAACCCGCGAGCCGCGGGCCTATTTTTTTTTTATTTTAACTTTTGAACTTCCGACTTAATATAGATATTAAGTCAGAGGGTTTACAGAAACGGTCTATAGTTACCCGAGCGATCCGGATAACTATAGACCAGTGAGCCTGACTTCAGTCCCGGGAAAAATAGTGGAAATTATTTTCAAGATCAAAATCGTAGAGCATATAGAAAGACATGATTTAATGGGACACAGTCAATATGGATTTACCCAAGGAAAGTCTTGCCTAACAAATCTGCTTCATTTTTTTGAAGGGGTTAACAAAAATGTGGATAAAGGTGAACCAATAGATGTAGTGTATTTGGATTTTCAGAAGGCATTTGACAAAGTCCCTCATGAGAGGTTTCTACGAAAACTAAAAAGTCACGGGATAGGAGGCGATGTCCTTTCGTGGATTACAAACTGGTTAAAAGACAGAAAACAGAGAGGAGGATTAAATGGTCAATTTTCTCAGTGGAAAAGGGTAAACAGTGGAGTGCCTCAGTGATCTGTACTTGGACCGGTGCTTTTCAATATACGACGAGTGAGGTTATCAAATTTGCAGATGATACAAAATTATTCAGAGTAGTTAAATCACAAGCAGACTGTGATACATTACAGGAGGACCTTGAAAGACTGGAAGACTGGGCATCCAAATGGCAGATGAAATTTAATGTGGACAAGTGCAAGGTGTTGCATATAGGGAAAAATAACTCTTGCAGTAGTTACACGATGTTAGGTTCCATATTAGGAGCTACCACCCAGGAAAAAGATCTGGGCATCATAGTGGATAATACTTTAAAATCGTCGGCTCAGTGTGCTGCAGCAGTCAAAAAAACAAACAGAATGTTAGGAATTATTAGGAAGGGAATGGTTAATAAAACGGAAAATGTCATAATGCCTCTATATCACTCCATGGTGAGACCACATCTTGAACACTGTGTACTATTCTGGTCGCCGCATCTAAAAAAAGATATAGTTGCGATGGAAAAGGTACAGAGAAGGGCAACCAAAATGACAAAGGGGATGGAACAGCTCCACTATGAGGAAAGGCTGAAGAGGTTAGGGCTGTTCAGCTTGGAGAAGAGACGGCTGAGGGGGGATATGATAGAGGTCTTTAAGATCATGAGAGGTCTTGAACGAGTAGATGTGACTCGGTTATTTACACTTTCGAATAGGGATGTGAATCGATTTTTGACGATTTAAAATATCGTCCGATATATTTTAAATCGTCAAAAAATCGTTAGGGCCACGATATAATACCAATTCCCCCGATTTATCGTTAAAAAATTGTAAATCGGGGGAAGGGGGAGGGCAGGAAAACCGGCACACTAAAACCCCCTAAAACCCACCCCCGACCCTTTAAATTAAATCCCCCACCCTCCCGAACCCCCCCCCCAATGCATTAAATTACCTGGGGATCCGGCGGTGGTCCAGAACGGCGGCGATCCGGAACCCCCGCTGAACGACCTCCTGCAGTCGATCTCCTGCCGGCGCCATTTTCCGTACGAAAACGATTCGCGGCAAGAAATCGCTCCCGGAACCCCGCTGGACTCCCAGGAAACTTTTGGCCAGCTTGGGGGGGCCTCCTGACCCCCACAAGACTTGCCAAAAGTCCAGCGGGGGTCTGGAACGACCTCCTGCGTCGAATCATTTTTGTCTATGGCCGCCGCCATTTTGCGGCGGCCATTTTGAAAAATGGCGCCGGCTGAAGACAACACGATTCTATTGAGGGGGCCGTTCCGGACCGCCGCCGTTCTGGACCACCGCCGGATCCCCAGGTAATTTAAAGCATTTGGGGGGGGTTCGGGAAGGTGGGGGATTTAATTTAAAGGGTCGGGGTGGGTTTTAGGGGGGTTTAGTGTGCCGGCTCACGATTTTAACGATTTTTCACGATAGTTTACACACCCAAACGGCAACAATACGATTCCCTCCCCCTCCCAGCCGAAATCGATCGTTAAGACGATCGAGGACACGATTCACATCTCTACTTTCGAATAATAGAAGGACTAGGGGGCATTCCATGAAGTTAGCAAGTAGCACATTTAAGACTAATCGGAGAAAATTCTTTTTCACTCAATGCACAATAAAGCTCTGGAATTTGTTGCCAGTTAGTGTAGCTGGGTTCAAAAAAAGTTTGGATAAGTTCTTGGAGGAGAAGCCCATTAACGGCTATTAATCAAGTTTAGTTTAGTTTAGTTTATTGGTTTTTATATACCGACACATCAGACAGGCCTTCACATCGGTTTACACATAATAAAAAGTAGAAATACAAAGTTTACTTAGGGAATAGCAACTGCTATTAATTGCATCAGTAGCATGGGATCTTCTTAGTGTTTGGGTAATTGCCAGGTTCTTGTGGCATGGATTGACCTGTGTTGGAAACAGGATGCTGGGCTTGATGGACCCTTGGTCTGACGCAGCATGGCAGTTTCTTATGTTCTTATGTTTCCCTTGGCTGGCAGAAATTAATGCCTACCTTTGGGTGGGCGCTAATTTCTGAAAGTAAAATGTGCGGCTTGGGCTGGATTTTAAACGCCCTGCGTGCGTAAATCCGGCCGGATTTACGTGCGCAGGGCACTCGCGCGCCGGTGCGCCTATTTTGCATAGGCCGCCGGCGCACGCATAGCCCCGGGACGCACATAAGTCCCGGGGCTTCGTAAAAGGGGTGGGAGGGGGCGTGTCCAGGGGCATGTCCAGGAGTCAAGGGGCGGTTCGGGGCGGGACCAGGGGTGTGGCGCTGGCCTGGGGGCGTGGTCGAGGCCTCCGGACCAGCCCCCGGGTCGGGTGATGGCGTGCCAGCAGCCCACTGGCGCGTGCAGATTTACATCTGCTTTCGGCAGGCGTAAATCTGCCAACAAAGTTGGGGGGGGGGTTTAGATAGGGCCGGGGGGGGGGGGGGGGGGGGGGGGGGGGTTAGGCAGGGGAAGGGAGGGGAAGGTGATGGGAGGCGGAAAGAAAGTTCCCTCCGAGGCCGCTCCGATTTCGGAGCAGCCTCAGAGGGAACAGGCAGCCCGCGCCGGGCTCGGCACGCGCAGGTTGCACAAATGTGCACCCCTTTGCGCGCGCCGACCCCGGATTTTATAAGATACGCGCGGCTACATGCGTATCTTATAAAATCCAGCATACTTTTGTTCGCGCCTGGTGCACGAACAAAAGGGGTAAGCAAGGGCTGGTAGGAGGCGGCAGGTAGTTTGGGGTGGGGTCAGGGAGTATATATTTTTTGTTTATTTTGTGGGGGGGTTTACAGTTTAATGGTTTTTTTTTCTATTCAGCGAATGAACTGAATTAAATTAAATATTAAACAAACTGAATCCCCCTAAAAAATCCCAAAATGAAAAAAGCAGAACAGAAAGAAAATTATTTGTATGCATATCACTAGTCTGCATCGGTATCCTCCCTGAGAATGGGCTGTCGCTCAGGTCTGACATAAACATGCTCACCACCATTTCTCTTATGCAATCAATCTTTTCTAAACAATCTGAAATTTGATGTATTTACTAGAGATTTGCTTTCATTTGAAACAACATGGGGAAATATTGACAAAATGTCCTGTCTTAAGAACATAAGAATATGAGAACATAAGAAAATGCCATACTGGGTCAGACCAAGGGTCCATCAAGCCCAGCATCCTGTTTCCAACAGTGGCCAATGCAGGCCATAAGAACCTGGCAAGTACCCAAAAACTAAGTCTATTCCATGAAATCGTTACTAATGGCAGTGGCTATTCTCTAAGTGAACTTAATAGCAGGTAATGGACTTCTCCTCCAAGAACTTATCCAATCCTTTTTTAAACACAGCTATACTAACTGCACTAACCACATCCTCTGGCAACAAATTCCAGAGTTTAATTGTGCGTTGAGTGAAAAAGAACTTTCTCCGATTAGTTTTAAATGTGCCCCATGCTAACTTCATGGAGTGCCCCTAGTCTTTCCACTATCCGAAAGAGTATATAACCGATTCACATCTACCCGTTCTAGACCTCTCATGATTTTAAACACCTCTATCATATCCCCCCTCAGTCGTCTCTTCTCCAAGCTGAAAAGTCCTAACCTCTTTAGTCTTTCCTCATAGGGGAGCTGTTCCATTCCCTTTGAAAACAAAAGAAAAACAAACAAATATTTTTTGCTTTATATTTAAAAGCAAGGTCCTTGCCAGTACCCCCTCCCCCCCTCAAAAAAAAGCTCTTCCTTGAGTCATCTCTCCATTACCTTCTACCCCATGGATCCTCTTACCCCATCCAGAGCTTGAAAATCAGGTAAAAGTGATTCCTGTCGCTCCTGTCCCACTGGTGCTTGTTCCCCCATAGTGCAGGCCATATAAGAAAATGGCTCCAAATGTACCTGACTCAGGCATCCAAGGAGTAGGAGTGACTCAAGGTTGCTCCTGCCCTATTTTCAAGCTCCAGATGGGGCAAGTAGGACTGGGAATGAGAGAGAGAGAGAGCACATAAAAGGTTTTTATTTTTTACTGCGAGCCCAGACATGACTTTTTCTTTTTTGTGTTTTTTGTTTTGTTTTGTTTTTAAATTTCATCTGTTATTTTTTGTACAATTCTGTCACTGCATTTATGAAATATATGGCAGAATTAGAAAAGGTAGAAAGAAATGCAACCAAAATGATAAAGGGATGGAATGATTTCTCTATGAGGAAAGGCTAAAGAGATTATTACTCTTCAGCCTGGAGAAAAGACTGCTGAGGGGAGCTATGATAGAGGTCTATAAAACAACGAGTGGAGTGAAATGGGTTAATGCAAATCGGTTGTTTACTCTTTCAAAAAATGCAAAGACTAAGGGACACGCAATTCATTTAGTAGGTAATGAATGTAAAACAAATAGGGACACATTATTTTTTACTCAACACATAATTAAACTGATGTCGGCAAAAGCGCGCCAAGAGGAGGGGATTTAAATGGAGCCAGACCCGGAGGAGGAAGTACGACTGATACCCTGCCTAAGAAGACACCAAGGCCCCCACTAACCTGGTTGTTTCTCTTTTTCAGTGCCCGCTCGATTTCCTGCTTTTTTTTTCTCTTCTCTCTCCATAGGCGCTGCTGCTCGAGGCCCCAGAAGAGCGACCCGCACCCATCCCCCTTGGTCGACGCTGATGCTGACGTCACTGACATTGGCAAAAGCGCGCCAAGTGGAGGGGATTTAAACAGAGCTGGACCCATAGGCACCGCAAGCTGGTGTCATGCACTGAAGGGGCGCAACAAAGGGGCATGCCCCTTTGTTCGCTCCTTCATTCACCCCTGAGAAACCCCAAAGAAAACAGGTTAACAATAAATCCAGAGCATACAACACCAATCATAGACAATGAAAGAACTGTACCAAGAATACAAAACATCAAAACCTGCCTAAACAAAGGTAAATATGGAAATGCCTACTCATATCCCAGAAACTGAACGAATGTACTTTTAAATCTCCCTTTTGTGCAGGTAACTTCATTTCTGCTTGCTTCTGTTTGTGCAACTGCTCTCCAAGCCAGGATCCAGGGCTTGGATTGAGATTTCTCCTGTACCCAGCCCTCCATTGGACCCTTTCCTCCTCCTCCACCTCGTGGCTGTTAACCCCTCCCCCAGCTGGAAGACGTCCCAGAAACTGAACAAATGTACTTTTAAATCTCCCTTTTGTGCAGGTAACTTCATTTCTGCTTGCTTCTGTTTGTGCAACTGCTCTCCAAGCCAGGATCCAGGGCTTGGATTGAGATTTCTCCTGTACCCAGCCCTCCATTGGACCCTCTCCTCCTCCTCCACCTCGTGGCTGTTAACCCCTCCCCCAGCTGGAAGACGTCACAGAAACTAAACGAATCCACCTTTAAATCTCCATCTTACACAGGCGTTGCGCGCCTGCATCGCGCACCTAAGGAGCACAACAAAGGGGCCAGCCCCTTTGTGTGCCCCTTAGTGCACCCTCTGAGCACCCTCCGGTTGTAGCGCTGCTCCACAGGACCTGACCGCTGCTTGACCCTTCCTCTACACTCCACTGTCTGCCAACAGCTCTGTGACTCCAGGCACCCATTAAGGTTACCTGGCCCAAGCACCTACTTTCAGCAAAAACTTCACACGCCTCAGGTGACTTCTATCTTTTTTAAGCTTGCTGTTAGTGTATGTACCTTTAATACCTGCTCTTGACTCTTCTGACACCGTTGTATATGCTTCAACCTCTATTAATTCACTGTTACAGTCTCCGCTTTACACCGATATACTATCTGTGACCACAACCTCACTGTTTGTTTATTTCCTCCTGCTATCTGCCCCCTGCCTACAGCACTGACCGTTCCTCCTTATCCCCCCACCATGGCCTGCATTTCCAGCCTCCCTATCCCACGCATCCATCACCCCTCCCACAGAACACATTACCCCCTATTAACCACCCAGCCCACCCAGCGCAGATCCTTCCCCCTCCCTATCCTCGTCTCCCCTTTCACTCAGCTCCTCGGTCTCACCACCCTCTTCATCATGCTTATGAATGCTCAGTCCCTATCCAAGAAAACTGTCATACTGTCTGATCTACTAGATGACCATAAGCCAGACATGTGTGCCGTCACTGAAACCTGGCTCAAGGACTCTGATATTGTCCTCCTCAATCAGCTGCCTTCTGACACCTATGACTTTTTCTCCATCCCAAGACCGAAGAAACGAGGTGGTGGTCTTCTCCTCGCTGCTAAAAAGCACATGAATCTCAAACCTGTAAAAATCATCACACCACACAAATTAGAGATTGGGCTATTCAAATCTCAGAATCTCCAGGTCTGCCTAGTATATGCCCCTCCTAGCATTCTCGAACACAACCCCTCCCCCCTTATAGAGTTCATCTCCAACAACATTAACAGCGATGCCCCTGCCATTATCCTGGGGGATTTCAACCTCCATGTTGATGCCACCCCCCGCTCCACCTCATGTGAAGCCATCCTCAGCACACTCGAAGCCATCGGCTTTACCCAAGTTATCACCTCCCCCACGCACAAAGCAGGGCACACCCTGGACCTCCTCTTTGTCAACTCCAGCATTAGCCTACCCTCTAAACCACATTGTACCCCTGTTCCATGGTCCGATCACGCTATTGTCAAATCCTCCATCTCTATAAAGATACCCAAACCATCCAAATCCCCCTCCACCACATCTTTTGCCTACAGAAAATCCTGCCCCAGTGAGGACCTTACTTCAGCCTTTGCCAGCTCTTCTCTGAAACTCAACTGCTCGACTCCAAACACAGCCCTAGACTCTTGGAGCCACATCACCTTAGATATTGCAAACAAACTGTGCCCTATCACCACACATAAAACTAAACTATCTGCAAAAAAACAAAACCCATGGTACTCCCCAGACCTCAAACTAATGAAACATGAGCTCAGGCAGAAAGAACGCACAGAAAGAACCTAGCTTGAGGGACTCTCTACCTGGGTAACAACAAGCTAGGTTGAGAGAACCTTGCCCAAATCTCATCTTGGAGTGAGTTTCCTCACTCCGAAGGCCAGCACATCTTCACAAGAGACCACTGTTCTATTCGTACATCTCACGTTGAATGTCAAAGTGGCCCCTACCCCCCTACACTAATACTTAACCCTCACCTCAAGTTACTAGGTGGGCCTCCCATAGGGATACAAATACCTGTCTAGGGAGGAGGCACTATAGCAATGTGCTCTCTCTCTCTCTCTCTCTCTTTTTCTCTTTCTCTCTCTCTCTCTCACACCGTGATATATACTGGCAAGGTAGCCCAAATTGGGCTAATAGTGCAACTTGCAATAAGAGCTTTTTGCATAGCTGATATCGCAATTTGCGATACTGGAAAATGAGGCCCTAAAACCAAAAAATATATATCTCAGGTGTTACTTTTTTATTAGACTAACAATATATTTCTTGACTAGCTTTCGAATGCTAATACTCTCTTCTTCAGAATTTGAAAGAACAAACAATGACATTACCAGAAACATAAAGTAATGTGATTATGATGAATGAACCAGAAAAGGAATTCCAATGACAGGACGAAGGAGACATCAAAGGATAATTTAATACAATCCGAGAAAGCAAGACTTTAGAATGTAAAATGATTAGATGCTTTGGAATTGACAAAAAAAGGTAAAATTATACTGCCTGTCACTTTCTGATCATCCATCAAAAACCCCTCACCCCTTTTTTCCCTTTCCCCTTCACCCTCTGGTTTATTGATGAGCTTCTTATGTGGAACAGTTTCAAAATAATTATTGAAATACAAGTGTAACCCTAGATCTTTCCTATCCTCCCTCTTTCCCTGCTTTTCCAGATATCCTTCTCTGCTCTCCTTGTTTCTGAGATCCCCTGAAAGTGCTGAATGATACATTTTTGCCTTTAATTTTCATCCACCTCTTTTGAAAACCATAGTGGTCTCCTTTTCCTCTTACTTATTTAACATAAAGATTTCTTATCTTTACACGATTCCTTTTAGTTTTACTTTTCTGAAAAATTGTCCCAACCTCTGAATGCTTTCCAAAGGTGCTCTACCATCTTAATAAAACCAGTGCTTTTTCAGGACACTTATCAAAGCCCATTCCTGCAGGTCAAAAGCAAAAATGGAGTTTTTGAGAATTTCCTAGTCCATCTGTAGATACAATTATGTATGTAATGCCCCTACACACAACATTTTCAAAATGTTACCCTTGGGGTGAGGATGGGGGGGGGGGGGGGCTATTCCTGGGATCAGAGTTGGAGTGGGCCAAGAATATATGCAGATACTTCTGCACTTTCAAAAATAAATGCATACTTTCAACCACCTGCTGAAACTAGAAGCTGTTCTGATTTAATCTTCGGCTCAAGAGCAGATAAGCAGCAGATTCCTTCCATTTCATCAATGGAACAACTATTCCAAACTGATTAACCAAAAAACAGAAAGCTTATAAATGAAAGACATTTTGAGACTGCAGTAAACATACATATAATGAATAGATAATTCCTGCATAAAAGATGTAGGTGATTTAAAAAATTCTAGGTTTAAAATTAAAATCACAAACATATATAGAGATCCAGATATATGTAAAAACAATAAATAAAAAAGCAAACAAAAAACAGGGGAAAGAGAGAAATAGGCAAAGAAAAAAGGGGATAATTAGTAATTATAATATAAAATAAGCTTATATAAGCAAAATAATCTTACTTCTAGCTCTTCTTTGTCACTGAACTCTCACCACAAAAGAAGATAAATCTTCTAATCTCCTTTACCCTTTTTATCTACAGCTACCTCACTGACCAATAAATCAACACAAACTGGGCTGGGATATTTATTAAATTTGGCTGCCAACCAAAACCTTTTAGGAGCCAGGGAAATTATTTTGTAACTTTTCTATTTGCTTACTTTATCTTTTTTATCATTATTTATTTATTTTATTTATTTATTTAAAAGTATTTCTATACCATTTTTACAAATAAAATGTTATCAAAACGGTTCACAAGGATAGTATTAAAATAAAATCAAATTTAAAAAAAATGTATTATCGCCTAAAAGAGACTAGGCAATGTACAAATAAAATCATACATAAAATGCTGATTATACATAACGTAAATCTATCAACAAAAGACATGGACAAACGAGGGCTGAATAGAAAATGCCTGAAATGATGCCATAACTTAATAAAAGGCCTGCTTAAACAACCATGTTTTAATAGCATTTTGAAAGTTTTTAGACTGCTAGGCAAAATTCCTTTGGAAAGGTGTTCCATGTAACAGGGGCAGCAACAGAGAAAGCACAGTCCCTAGTGTTTCACAATCTGGCATGGGTTGGTGAGGGTACGTCAAGGAGGCCCCTTTGCGAGGAATGGAGTTGTTGTGTGGGGCAATACAGATCTAACAATGCATTGCACCATGTGGTGAGAATCTGAAATCAGTTTATAGGTAATGTCTTCAACTTTGTACTTAATTCGTTCAGTAATAGTATCAAATGTAAATCTATCAGAACATGTGAAATGTGATCACGTCTTTTTGCTGCTGGAAATGAGACAAGCAGCTGCATTGAGCAATAATTGCAAGGGTTTTAAAGTTACTGCAGGTAAACCTAAAAGAATAGAGTTACAGTAGTCAACAGAAGGGAGAATGGATGCTTGAACTACAGTCCAAAAATCGGACTTTTCCAAAAGGTGTTTGAGTCAACACAGGACTTGAAGTTTAAAGAAACCAGACTTTATGATATTTTCTGACATGGGGGGGGGGGGGGGGGGGCGAAAGGATAGCAAAGGATCAATTAGCACGCCGAGGTTACGTATACAAGCGTTAAGTGAAAACGAAGTGTTTTCAATGGCAATTGAGGATTGAGAAATCTTGGAATGGGTGCATTGGATAAAACACATTAGGGTAAATTTTAACACCCCCCCCCCCCCCACTGCGTGTAAAATCCGAGGGTTACATGAGCGGCTGGGCCTTATGCACACCGTGCACATTTTAGAAGGGGCCCGGCCACATTCGTAACCCCCATTATTCGCACCGGGCCTCACAAAATGGGTGGGGAAGGGTGGACCAGGGGGCGGGGTGAGGCGGAGCTGGAGGTGGTAAGTACAGTGGCCATTTGACACTGTGTCAGGGGATCGCTCGCCGGCAGCCTGTTGGTGTGCACAACTTACGCCAGGTCAGGAGCATGCACATGTTATAAAATACGTGTGACCATGTGCTTGCGCTGAGTCCCGCGTGCGTGCTTCTTTAAAAATCTACCCCATTGTGTTTTATAGATGTTCAGGGATAGTTTATTTAAAACTTACTAACTAAACTTAAAGTAGATAAGGCCATGGGGCTGGATGGGATAAATCCGAAGTGTCCTGGCATCTCCACTGGCTGACCTTTTGAATGCTTCTTTAGACTCCTGAGTAGTTCTGGAGGACTGGAAAAAGTGGATGTGGTTCCTATTCATAAAAAGTGGAAATAAGGAGGAGGCTGGGAACTACAGGACAATTTGTCTGATCTTGTGGTGAGCAAACTAATGGAATTGCTGCTAAAACATAGGGTAGTGCAATTTTGGAATCCAATGGTTTTACCAGTGACAAGTCTTATGAGACGAATCTGATCAGTTTCTTTGATTGGGTGACCAGAGAGTGGGATCAAGGGGAGCACTAGATGTAGTGTTCTTGGATTTTAGCAAGGCCTTTGACATGGTTCCACATAGATTTATAAAATGTGCGTCCTTGGTATGGATCCTAGAGTGACTGAGTTAGAAACTAGATGAGTGGGAGGCAACAAAGAGCAATGGTAAATGGAGTTTTCTCTGAGGAGGGGGTTGATACTAGCGGTGTACCTCAGGGATTGGTCCTTGGACTGGTTCTTTTCAACATTTTTCTGAGCGATATAATAGAAGGGTTGTCAGGAAAGGTTTGTCTTTTTGCTGATGATATCAAAACCTGCAACAGGGTGGACAGCCAGGAAGGAGTGGAAAATATGAGGAGGGATCTAGCAAAGCTTGAGAAATGGTCTAAGGTCTGGCAGATAAGATTTAATGCTAAAAAATACAGAGTAATACATTCAAGATGCAAAACCCCATGAGGTACAGTATGGGAGGTGAATTTCTTCTGAACACAAAAGAAGAGCAGGATCTGAGAAAAAGGTCTTAAGGTGGACAAACAGGTGGATAAAGTGATGGTAAAAACTTGGCTGCAAAGGAGATGAATAGTCAGCAGAACAAGGGAGGTGATATTGCCCTTGTATAGGTCCCTGGTGAGACCTATACAAGGGCGAAGAGAGAATTTGAAATGAAGTTGGCCGTAGAGGCAAAAACTCATAATAAAAACTTTTTAAAATATATCCAAAGCAAGAAACCTGTGAGGGAGTCAGTTGGACCATTAGATGAAAGAGGGGATAAAGGGGCTCTTATGGAAAATAAGGCCATTGCAGAAAGACTAAGTGAATTCTTTAGAGATGTGAATCGTGTGATCGATCGTCTTAACGATCGATTTTGGCTGGGGGGGGGGGGGAGGGAATCGGATCGTCGCGGTTTTGTTTTTTTAAATATCGTGTTAATCGTAAATCGGGGGAGGGCAGGAAAACTGGCACACTAAAACAACCCTAAAACCCACCCCGACCCTTTAAAATAAATCCCCCACCCTCCCGAACCCCCCCAAAATGTCTTAAATTACCTGGGGTCCAGTGGGAGGTCCCGGTGTGATCTTCCACTCTCGGGCCAAGGGTGTGTTGATAGAAATTGCACCGGTGCCATTTTGGTTCGTGTCCCCCGACGTCACGAGCATAGGAGATTGCTCCCGGACCCCCGCTGGACCCCCTGGGACTTTTGGCCAGCTTGGGGGGGCCTCCTGACCCCCACAAGACGTGCCAAAAGTCCAGCGGGGGTCCGGGAACGACCTCCTGCACTCGAATCGTGTTGCCGTATTGCAAAATGGCCATACGGCTGTATGGCCGGCACCATTTTGCGAGTATTGCAAAATGGCGCCGGCTGTATGGCCATATTGCCATATTGCAAAATGGCGCCGGCCGTATGGCCGTATGGCCGGCGCCATTTTGTAATACGGCAACACGATTCGAGTGCAGGAGGTCGTTCCCGGACCTCCGCTGGAATTTTGGCAAGTCTTGAGGGGGTTAGGAGGCTCCCCCAAGCTGGCCAAAAGTCCCTGGGGGTCCAGCAGGGGTCCGGGAGCGATCTCCTACGCTCGTGACGTCGGGAGACAGGAACCAAAATGGCGCCGGCGCTACCTTTGCCCTGCAGGGCAAAGGTAGCGCCGGCGCAATTTCTATCAACACACCCGTGGCCTGAGAGTGGAAGATCACACCGGGACCTCCCACTGGACCCCAGGTAATTTAAGACATTTTGGGGGGGTTCGGGAGGGTGGGGGATTTATTTTAAAGGGTCAGGGTGGGTTTTAGGGTTGTTTTAGTGTGCCGGTTTTCCTGCCCTCCCCCTTCCCCTCCCCCTTCCCCTCCCCTTTCCCCGATTTACGATTTTTGACGATAAATCGGAGGAATTCCTAGTATATATCGCCTCTAACGATTTTTGACGATTTAAAATATATCGGACGATATTTTAAATCGTCAAAAAACGATTCACATCCCTAGAATTCTTTGCCTCCGTGTTTACTAATGAGGATGGTGGGGAGATACCAGTTCTGAAGATCGTTTTCAGGGGTGATGAGTCAGACGAACTGAACGAAATCACTGTGAACCTGGAAGATGTAGTAGGCCAGATTGACAAACTAAAGAGTAGCAAATCACCTGGACCGGATAGTATGCATCCTAGGGTTCTGAAGGAACTCAAAAATGAAATTTCTGATCTATTAGTTAAAATTTGTAACCTATCATTAAAATCATCCATTGTACCTGAAGACTGGATGGTGGCCAATGTAACCCCAATATTTAAAAAAGTCTCCAGGGGTGATCCGGGTAACTATAGACCAGTGAGCCTGACTTCAGTCCCGGGAAAAATAGTGGAAACTATTCTCAAGATCAAATTCGTAGAGCATATAGAAAGACATGATTTAATGGGACACAGTCAACATGGATTTACCCAAGGGAAGACTTGCCTAACAAATCTGCTTCATTTTTTTGAAGGCGTTAATAAACATGTGGATAAAGGTGAACCAGTAGATGTAGTGTTTTGGATTTTCAGAAGGCATTTGACAAAGTCCCTCATGAGAGGCTTCTACGAAAACTAAAAAGTCATGGGATACGAGGCGATATCCTTTCGTGGATTACAAACTGGTTAAAAGACAGGAAACAAAGAGTAGGATTAAATGGTCAATTTTCTCAGTGGAAAAGGGTAAACAGTGGAGTGCCTCAGGGATCTGTACTTGGACCGGTGCTTTTCAATATATATATAAATGATCCGGAAAAGAATATGATGAGTGAGGTTATCAAATTTGTGGATGATACAAAATTATTCAGAGTAGTTAAATCACAAGCAGACTGTGATACATTACAAGAGGACCTTGCAAGACTGGAAGATTGGGCATCCAAATGGCAGATGAAATTTAATGTGGACAAGTGCAAGGTGTTGCATATAGGGAAAAATAACCCTTGCTGTAGTTACACGATGTTAGGTTCCATATTAGGAGCTACCTCCCAGGAAAAAGATCTAGGCATCATAGTGGATAATACTTTAAAATCGTCGGCTCAGTGTGCTGCAGCAGTCAAAAAAGCAAATAGAATGTTAAGAATTATTAGGAAGGGAATGGTTAATAGAACAGAAAATGTCATAATGCCTCTGTATCACTCTATGGTGAGACCGCAACTTGAATACTGTATACAGTACACCGCATCTCAAAAAAGATATAGCTGCGATGGAGAAGGTACAGAGAAGGGCAACCAAAATGATAAAGGGGATGGAACAGTTCCCCTATGAGGAAAGGCTGAAGAGGTTAGGGCTGTTCAGCTTGGAGAAGAGATGGCTGATGGGGGATATGATAGAGGTCTTTAAGATCATGAGAGGTCTTGAACGAGTAGATGTGACTCGATTATTTACACTTTCGAATAATAGAAGGACTAGGGGGCATTCCATGAAGTTAGCAAGTAGCACATTTAAGACTAATCGGAGAAAATTATTTTTCACTCAACGACAATAAAGCTCTGGAATTTGTTGCCAGAGGATGTGGTTAGTGCAGTTAGTGTAGCTGGGTTAAAAAAAGGTTTGGATAAGTTCTTGGAGGAAAAGTCCATTAATGGCTATTAATCAATTTTACTTAGGGAATAGCCACTGCTATTAATTGCATTAGTAGCATGGGATCTTCTTAGTGTTTGAGTAATTTATTTATTTATTTATTTATTTGAGGTTTCTTATATACCGATAGCCGTTTGCACATTGTATCGGTTTACATACAACTAATAACTTATGGGCAAAGCCCCTTACAAAGAACAGTAGAACAATGTGGAAACAAATATACAGGAGATATAATTGTAATAAATAGATCTATACAATAAAAATACAAGAGATTTATATGTATGTGCGAGTAGGGAGTATAGGAGTTACTTAGGGAACTATATTCATGAAGATATTTTAAGGAGAACACTTAAGCTGGAGGGGGTCATAATACTATCAATACAATAACTTTGAAACTATAACACATTGTAGGTAGAAGGTGTAATTGCCAGGTTCTTGTGGCCTGGTTTTGGTTTCTGTTGGAAGCAGGATGCTGGGCTTGATGGACCCTTGGTCTGACCCAGCATGGCAATTTCTTATGTTCTTATGTTCTTAATACTGTGTGCAATTCTGGAGACCGTACCTACAAAAGGATATAAAAACAGGATGGAGTCGGTCCAGAGGGTGGCTACTAAATTGGTCAGTGGTCTTTATTCTAAGGCATATGGGGATAGACCTAAAGATTAAAACATGTACACCCTGGAGGAGAGGCAAGATAGGGGAGATGTAATAGAGACATTGAAATATCTCAAAGGTTTCCATGCACCAGAGGTGAGCCTTTTTCAATGGAAAGGAGGCTCTAGAACGAGGGGTCATGAGATGAGATTGAAAGGGGGTAGGCTTTTTTGACTGGGTAACCAAGGAATTGGATCAAGGAAGAGCGCTCGATGTCATCTACTTGGATTTCAGCAAAGCTTTTGATACGGTTCCACACAGGAGACTGGTGAATAAAACAAGAAGCTTAGGAGTGAGTGCCGAGGTGGTGACCTGGATTGCAAATTGGTTGACGGACAGAAGACAATGTGTGATGGTAAATGGAACTTTCTCTGAAGAGAGAGCGGTGTTAAGCGGAGTGCCGCAAGGATTACATTGCGGACGGGATAGAAGGTAAGGTTTGTCTTTTTGTGGATCACACTAAGATCTGCAACAGAGTGGACACGCCGGAAGGAGTGGAGAGAATGAGATGTGATTTAAGGAAACTGAAAGAGTGGTCGAAGATATGGCAGCTTAGATTCAATGCCAAGAAGTGCAAAGTCATGCATATGGGGAGTGGAAATCCGAATGAACTGTATTCGATGGGAGGGAAAGGCTGATGTGCACGGAGCAGGAGAGGGACCTTGGGGTGATAGTGTCAAATGATATGAAGTCTGCGAAACAATGCGACAAGACGATAGCAAAAGCCAGAAGAATGCTGGACTGCATAGAGAGAGGAATATCGAGTAAGAAAAGGGAAGTGATTATCCCCTTGTACAGGTCCTTGGTGAGGCCTCACCTGGAGTACTGTGTTCAGTTCTGGAGACCGTATCTACAAAGAGACAAAGACAAGATGGGAGCGGTACAGAGAAGGGCAACCAGGAAGGTGGAGGATCTTCATCGGATGACATACGAGGAGAGATTGAAGAATCTAAATATGTACACCCTGGAGGAAAGGAGGAGCAGGGGTGATATGATTCAGACTTTCAGATACTTGAAAAACTTTAATGATCCAAAGACAACGACAAACCTTTTCCGTCGGAAAAAAATCAGCAGAACCAGAGGTCACGAGCTGAGGCTCCAGGGAGGAAGACTCAGAACCAATGTTAGGAAGTATTTCTTCACGGAAAGGGTGGTGGATGCCTGGAATGCCCTTCCGGAGGAAGTGGTGAAGTCTAAAACTGTGAAGGACTTCAAAGGGGCATGGGATAAACACTGTGGATCCATCAAGTCTAGTGGGCATAAATAAAGAGGAGGCAGCAAAACACTGCACGGAGCGGCAGTAGCCACAGAGGCATTCACGGAGCGGGATGCCAGTGGCCAGTAGTTGGTGTTCCACCTTCAGGCAGCAAAACACTGCACGGAGCGGCAGTAGCCACAGAGGCATTCACGGAGCGGGATGCCAGTGGCCAGTATTTGGTGTTCCACCTTCAGGCAGCAAAACACTGCACGGAGCGGCAGTAGCCACAGAGGCATTCACGGAGCGGAATGCCAGTGGCCAGTGGTTGGTGTTCCGCCTTCACGGAGGGCTGCCATCTCCAAAAAAACCCAAAAAAACAAACAAACAAAGCAGGGGTGGGTAAGAGTATGGGGCAGGGGTGTGGCCTGCTTGTTGCGGTGGTTGCTACCACTGATTGAGCTGGATGTTCACTGGGATGCGGATACGGCGCTGCTCTCTGCATGGTGGAGGGGTGGAAGGGAGTTGGGGCCCGAGGGAGCTGGAAGCCAATAGTGATGGGTGGGAGGGAGAAAAAGGGTGGGGAAAAAAAATGGATAAACTGCATGGCTTGCTGGGCAGACTGGATGGGCCGTTTGGTCTTCTTCTGCCGTCATTTCTATGTTTCTATGCTCAGGAGTAATATTAGGAAATATTTCTTTACAGAGAGGATGGTGGATGCATGGAAAAGCCTTCCAGCCTTCCATGCATCCACCATCCTCTCTGTAAAGAAATATTTCCTAATATTACTCCTGAGCCTACCCCCTTTCAATCTCACCTCATGACCCCTCGTTCTAGAGCCTCCTTTCCATTGAAAAAGGCTCACCTCCTGTGCATGGAAACCTTTGAGATATTTGAATGTCTCTATTATATCTCCCCTATCTTGCCTCTCCTCCAGGGTGTACATGTTTTAATCTTTAGGTCTATCCCCATATGCTTCAGAATGAAGACCACTGACCAATTTAGTAGCCACCCTCTGGACCGACTCCATCCTGTTTTTATATCCTTTTGTAGGTACGGTCTCCAGAATTGCACACAGTATTAAGAACATAAGAACATAAGAAATTGCCATGCTGGGTCAGACCAAGGGTCCATCAAGCCCAGCATCCTGTTTCCAACAGAAGCCAAAACCAGGCCACAAGAACTTGGCAATTACCCAAACACTAAGAAGATCCCATGCCACTGATGCAATTAATAGCAGTGGCTATTCCCTAAGTCAACTTGATTAATAGCCATTAATGGACTTCTCCTCCAAGAACTTATCCAAACCTTTTTTGAACCCAGCTACACTAACAGATTCTGAATTCAAGAAAGCATGGGATACATACAGGGGATCTTTAAGGTAGGGACGAGAATTATAATGCTAAATTAATTGGACGGATTGGCAGACTGGATGGGCCCTATGGTCTTTTTCTGCTATCATGTTCTATGTTTTGTGCCTACTTTTTTTTGGCTTGGAGGTATTGCATTTACTTTTCTCTTTTTGGGGGTTTATCTTTTTCTATTTTGCTGAGGTGTTATTTTATATTTTGCTCTTTTATTTCTTTAATTTTACTCTCCTTGTCTCATTCCTTCCTCCGGCTTCTATTCCTCCCCTCCTCTCCAGTCATTCTCACCCCTTCCCCTCTCATGTCACTATATCCCACTTTTTCCCTTCCTTCATCCTTCCCCTTCCAGCTTTTTTCCTTTCTCCAGCCACTCTCACCCCTACCAGATGCTCTCTCATATATCCCTACTTCTGCCTTCTCTCCAGTCACTCTTTCTACACTCTTCAGCTTTTTTACTCCACATTTATGTGGCATAGTGACAAGGCGCAAGTCTGGACTGTCGCATCTCCACTTGGGTGCAGGTCCATGCCTCAGGAGTGGTGGTGGCATTTATCCTCAAGCTTAGGTCAGCCACAGAAGCAGTGGCAGTATCTTTTCTTGGGCCTTGCTAGCACTGGGACAATTAGTACCAGGGATAGTTCTATAATGAGGCAGGGTGAGGTAACCACTTTAGGCAGAAACTGGAGAGATGAGGCTGGCAAGCAGTCAGGCAGACAGGAATGCAGCAACTCACACTACAGGAAGCTGTAGTCAACCCGTTCCTGAGGCAGTGATCTGTTGCATGGCTAAGGTTTAAATACCTGGTCATGTGATGTCATCATCCTGTGGTGGGAGAAACAGTTCCCACCATGGGGCCTAGAAAGGCAGGCGAGCATGGTGCACATGTGCTTAGGGGGAAGCGCTTGAAGGAGGATGGCAGCGATAGCCCCGTTGGAAGGTAGACTGCATCGTTGCTGGTGTCAGATGACTGTGCTGGCTTGCAGGGGCAGACCACAAGCTAGCAAATAAGAACATAAGAACATAAGAAATTGCCATGCTGGGTCAGACCAAGGGTCCATCAAGCCCAGCATCCTGTTTCCAACAGAGGCCAAAACCAGGCCACAAGAACCTGGCAGTTACCCAAACACTAAGAAGATCCCAAGCTACTGATGCAATTAATAGCAGTGGCTATTCCCTAAGTAAAATTGATTAATAGCCATTAATGGACTTCTCCTCCAAGAACTTATCCAAACCTTTTTTGAACCCAGCTACACTAACTGCACTAACCACATCCTCTGGCAACAAATTCCAGACCTTTATTGTGCATTGAGTGAAAAAGAATTTTCTCCGATTAGTCTTAAATGTGCTACTTGCTAACTTCATGGAATGCCCCGTAGTCCTTCTATTATTCGAAAGTGAAAATAACCGAGTCACATCTACTCGTTCAAGACCTCTCATGATCTTAAACACCTCTATCATATCCCCCCTCAGCCGTCTCTTCTCCAAGCTGAACAGCCCTAATCTCTTCAGCCTATCCTCATAGGGAAGCTGTTCCATCCCCTTTATCATTTTGGTTGCCCTTCTCTGTACCTTCTCCATCGTAACTATATTTTTTTTTTTAGATGCGGCGACCAGAATTGTACACAGTATTCAAAGTGCGGTCTCACCATGGAGCGATATAGAGGCATTATGACATTTTCCGTTTTATTAACCATTCCCTTCCTAATAATTCTCAACATTCTGTTTGCTTTTTTGACTGCTGCAGCACACTGAGCTGACGATTTTAAAGTATTATCTACTATGATGCCTAGATCTTTTTCCTGGGTGGTAGCTCATGGTCCTTTTAGTTTACCCACATTCTGCATATAAAGATTTTACTACATAGAAAAATAAAGCCCAATTTATTGTACATGCCCTTTTGGACATATTACCCATGATAACCTATAAATAAGTAATTGAAAGCAATAATTAGTACATGAGGTAGTCCAACAAAAAGTAAAGACCACAAAAGTACATAAGAACAAAATAAGTTGCCATACTGGGCCAAACCGAAGGTCCATCATGCCCAGCATCCTGTTTCTAACAGTGGTCAATCCATGTTACAAGTTCCTGGCAAGTACCTAAATTAAGTAGGATACCATGTTACTAATGCTAGTAATAGCAGTGGCTATTCCCTAAGTCAACTTGATTAATAGCAGTCAATAAACTCGTCCAGGAATTTATCCAAAACTTTTTTAAACCCAGCTACACTAACTGCCCTAACCACATCTTCTGGCAATGAATTCCAAAGTTTAATTGTGCATTGAGTGAAAAATAATTTTCTCCAATTTGTTTTAAATATGCTACTTGTTAACTTCATGGAGTGCCACCTAGTCCTTCTATTATATGAAAGAGTAAATAACTGATTCACATTTACCCGTTCTAGTCCTCTCATGATTTTATAGACCTCTATTAACTGGTTCTTCTCCAAGCCATCTCTTCTGCAAGCTGAAGAGCCCTAATCTCTTTAGTCTTTCCTCATAGGGAAGTTGTTCCATCCCATTTTGGTTGCCCTTCTCTGTACCTTCTCCAGTGCAACTATATCTTTTTTGAGATAAGGCAACCAGAACTGCACAAAGTGCTCAAGGTGTGGTCTCACCATGGAGCGATACAGAGGCATTATGACATTCTCAGTTTTCCCAACATTCTATTTGTTTTTTTATCACTGTAGGACACTGAGTTGACAATTTCAATGTGTTATCCACTATGATGCCTAGATCTTTTTCCTGGGTGGTAACTCCTAATATGGAACCTAACATCGTGTAATTACAGCAAGGGTTATTTTTCCCTTTTTGCATCACCTTGCACTTGTCTACATTAAATGTCATCTGCCATTTAGACACCCAATCTTCCAATCTTGCAAGGTCCTCCTCACAATCTGTTGCAACCGTCTCTGCCCGACGTCTCCAATCAGCTCACCTCACTGCATTGGCGACTCCCTCCGGGATCGATGGGAGGCTGGCTGCCACAGCGTTTTTTGGCCGTCCTAGTCCGGCGTCCCCAGACCGGCCCGACGCTGCAATCTGGCATGTTGACCTGATGCCTAAGGGCATGCGTGCGGCGTGGCACTGCCTCAAGTACCAGAAGTGGCACGAACCTCAGGGGCATCCCCCTGAGATGACATCACCGCTTCAGATATTTAAAGGTCTCTGAATTGCTAACAACTCGAGTTAGCAAGGATAAGGATTTGTTCTATCTACGCTACTCTGCCTCCTCGACTAACCAGGGGTACCCGCTCCTCAGGGGCCTCGTTTTTTCTTACTTTGTAGGTTGCAGTCTGGAACCGGCCCTCGCTCCTCGAGGGTCCTCGTTCCCGGACTTCTTCGGAATTCACTTCTTCTTGGAAGTCATTGCTGCCTACTACATCTGTGAGTTACCATCGCACTCTCAGAGCTTTCCCTGGAACCAGGTGCTCGCTCCTGGAGGGCCTACTTCATTCCAGCTCCTGGGCTTCTATGAGACATTGTGTGAGTGTTATCATCAGGTTCTGTCCATGAACTCTGCATACCCTGCCTACTCACTATATTTCAGTTCTCTACAGCTCAATCTCCAGGGATTGCTGTTTCAGTATCTGAGGGACTACAGCCCAGCCGGGCATTCCAGCTCACTACTGCCACCTCTGGTGGTTCAGTATACGGTCTAATAAAAGAACTAGTGTGTGTCTGTCTCCATACTCTGAGCCTGACCGGTGGTCCCTCTCGGGATCTTCCCCCGGGGGCATGGTCATCTGCCACTGGTCCAAGGATCCACCCACAACTCTCCTAAACATAGAAACATAGAAACATAGAAAATGACGGCAGAAGAAGACCAATCGGTCCATCCAGTCTGCCCAGCAAGCTTCACACTTCTTTTTTCTCATACTTATCTGTTTCTCTTGGCTCTTATTAACCTTAGGTTCTATTTCTCTTTCACCCCCACCATTAATGTAGAGAGCAGTGATGGAGCTGCTTCCAAGTGAAATATTAAGTTTGATTAGTTGATTAAGCGGCAGCATAGCTCTCTGCCATGAAGCAGAGGGCAATGCTGGATATGCGTGAAGTATTAGTTTATTTCTCCCCTGCCGTTGTAGCAGAGAGCTATGCTGGATATGCATTGAAAGTGAAGTATGCCTTGAAAGTCACATTAACTATCATCTAATATTGAAATGCCTAATAATTGGTAATACCTATAGCCCATGAACCCATCCCTGTTTTTTTGTTGTTTTTTTTTCTTTTTTTAATTTGGAGATGGCAGCCCTCCATCCTTCCGCTCCGTGAAGGTGGAACACCAACCACTGGCCACTGGCATCCCGCTCCATGAATGCCTCTGTGGCTACTGCCGCTCCGTGCAGTGTTTTGCTGCCTCCTCTTTATACGCTTCCTCTAGACCTGATGGATCCACAGTGTTTATCCCACGCCCCTTTGAAGTCCTTCGCAGTTTTGGACTTCACCACTTCCTCCGGAAGGGCATTCCAGGCACCCACCACTCTCTCCGTGAAGAAATACTTCCTGACATTGGTTCTTAGTCTTCCTCCTTGGAGCCTCAGCTCGTGACCTCTGGTTCTGCTGATTTTTTTCTGATGGAAAAGGTTTGTCATTGTCTTTGGATCGTTAAAGTTTTTCAAGTATCTGAAAGTCTGAATCATATCACCCCTGCTCCTCCTTTCCTCCAGGGTGTACATATTTAGATTCTTCAATCTCTCCTCGTATGACATCCGATGAAGACCCTCCACCTTTCTGGTCGCCCCTCTACACCGCTTCAATCTTGTCTCTGTCTCTTTGTAGATACGGTCTCCAGAACTGAACACAGTACTCCAGGTGAGGCCTCACCAAGAACCTGTACAAGGGGATAATCACGTCCCTTTTCTTACTCGATATTCCTCTCTCTATGCAGCCTAGCATTCTTCTGGCTTTTGCTATCTCCTTGTCGCATTGTTTCGCAGACTTCATATCATTAGACACTATAACACAAGGTCTCTCTCCTGCTCCGTGCACATCAGCCTTTCCCCCCCCCATCGAATACAGTTCATTAGGATTTCCACTCCTCATATGCATGACTTTGCACTTCTTGGCATTGAATCTCAGCTGCCATATCTTCGACCACTCTTCCAGTTTCCTTAAATCCCGTCTCATTCTCTCCACTCCTTCCAGCGTGTCCACTCTGTTGCAGATCTTAGTGTCGTCCGCAAAAAGACAAATTCTACCTTCTATCCCGTCCGCAATGTCGCTCACAAAGATATTGAACAGGACCAGTCCCAACACAGATCCTTGCAGTACACCACTTAAAACTTTCTCTCTTCAGAGAAAGTTCCATTTACCATCACACATTGATGGTCAACCAGTTTGCAATCCAGGTCACCACCTCGGCACTCACTCCTAAGCTTCTCATTTTATTCACCAGCCTCCTATGCGGAACCGTATCAAAAGCTTTGCTGAAATCTAAGTAGATGACATCGAGCGCTCTTCCTCGATCCAATTCCTTGGTTACCCAGTCAAAAAAGTCAATCAGATTTGTCTGACAGGATCTTACCCTGGTGAATCCATGCTGCCTCAGGTCCAGTAATTCTCCGGACTGTAGATAGTTCACTATTCTCTCTTTCAACAGTGACTCCATTACTTTTCCCACCACCGAAGTGAGGCTAACCGGTTTGTAGTTACCAGCCTCCTCTCTGTTCCCACTCTTATGAAGCGGGACCACCACCGCTCTTCTCCAATCACTCGGCACCACTCCCGTTTCTAGGGATCTATTGAACAGGTCACACAGCGGACCCACCAGCACATCTCTGAGCTCCTTCAGTATCCTTGGATGAATCCCATCAGATCCCATGGCTTTGTCCACTTTCAGATTCTTTAGCTCTTCCCATACATTTTCTGCTGTAAAAGGGTTTTCGTCTATTCCACTTCCTTCCAGTTTCTTGTTGTGTAAAGATGGTCTTTCTCCAGGGTCTTCTTTAGTGAACACAGAACTGAAGTATTCGTTTAATATATCTGCCATTTCTTCGTCTCTCTCCACGCATTGATCATTTCCACCTTTCAATTTCACTATACCACTTTGGACCTTTCTCTTTTCACTGATGTATCTGAAAAATGTTTTGTTACCATTCTTTATCTCCTTGGCAATCCTCTCTTCCGCTTGACTTTTTCCGACTTGATTAATTTCTTTGTCTCCCTCAGTTGAATCAAATATTGTTCTTTGTGCTCCTCCCTTTGGGATCTTTTATATTTCTTGAATGCTGTTCTTTTAGCCTTAATTTTGTCAGCCACCTCCTTTGAGAACCAGATAGGTTTCATTTTTCTTTTGCTTTTCTTTACACTTCTAACATATAGAGTAGTTGCCTTGGTAATTGCTCCTTTTAGATTGGTCCACTGCTGATCCACATCTCTCTCGTTCTCCCAGCCTTTTAGTTCTTCCTCTAGGTATTTCCCCATTTCTTCAAAGTCCATGTTTTTGAACTGTAAAACTCGGGTCTTTGTGCTTCTTTTCCATATTCTTTTAGTGATATTAAACCATACCGTTTGATCACTGGTGCTGAGGTGGGCGCCCACCTGGATATCAGAGACATTATCTCCATTAGTGAGCACTAAGTCTAGTATAGTTCCTTCTCTAGTGGGTTCCATTACCATTTGTTTGAACAAAGTTACTTGCATGGCATCCACTATCGCTCTACTATTTTTAGATTCTGCAGATGGGATTTTCCAGTCTACATCTGGCATATTAAAGTCACCAATGATCACCACTTCTTCCTTCTTTCCTATCTTAAGGATGTCTTCAACCAGGTCTCTGTCCAGCTCTTCCTTTTGGTTTGGAGGCCTGTAAACCACTCCAATATAAATGGACGCTCCGTCATCTTTTTTTAGGTCGACCCATAGTGCTTCTTCATTGCCCCAACTTCCCTGCAGCTCAGATGCTTGGATATTGTTTCTGACATAAAGAGCCACTCCTCCCCCTTTTCTATCCACTCTGTCCTTCCTTAACAAGTAAATAATAACATAATCCGTTTATGATTTAACTGCTCAGAATAATTTTTTGTTATCTCCAAATTTGATCACCTCGCTTATCATATCCCTTTCCAGATCATTTATAAATATATTAAAAACACCGGTCCAAGTACAGATCCCTGAGACACTCCACTGTTTACCTTTTTCCACTGAGAAAATTGACCATTTAATCCTACTCTCTGTTTCCTGTCTTTTAGTTTGTAATCCACGAAAGGACATCACCTCCTATCCCATCACTTTTTAGTTTTCTTAGAAGCATCCAAAATGCATTACATCTATCAGTTCCCCTTTATCCACATGTTTATTAACCCCTTCAAAAAAATGAAGCACATTTGTGAAGCAAGACTTCTCTTTGGTAAATCATTAGAACATAAGAAATTGCCCTGCTGGGTCAGACCAAGGGTCCATCAAGCCCAGCATCCTGTTTCCAACAGAAGCCAAAACAGGCCACAAGAACCTGGAAATTACCCAAACACTAAGAAGATCCCATGCCACTGATGCAATTAATAGCAGTGGCTATTCCCTAAGTAAACTTGATTAATAGCAGTTAATGGACTTCTCCTCCAAGAACTTATCCAAACCTTTTTTGAACCCAGCTACACTAACTGCACTAACCACATCCTCTGGCAATAAATTCCAGAGCTTTATTGTGCGTTGAGTGAAAAAGAATTTTCTCTGATTAATCTTAAATGTGCTACTTGCTAACTTCATGGAATGTTCCCTAGTCCTTCTATTAACCGAAAGTGTAAATAACTGATTCACATCTACTCATTCAAGACCTGTCATGATCTTAAAGACCTCTATCATATCCCCATGTCTTTCTTCAAACACCAGAATAATCAGATGGTACTTGATTCTCCAGGCCTACTTGTTTGAAGTGTGCTGCTGACTGGAAAAGGGGAATAAAAACACATTTCCTTTTCTGGAAGAGTGTATAAAGTTGGACTTTTTACAACAGTTGAATAAAACTGTCTGTAATTGTACCCTGGCATAACTGAGCACCCTGCATTCTTCGTTAGTCTCCCATAAAGACCTTTTGCTACAAGCATGCCTCGTTTTGAACCCCTTTGGGCCCTGCTCAGAAATGGATTTAGGGTTTTGCCTAGGTACTGCTGTTGATGTTGCGCCCTTCCCTCACAGGCCCTGTCATCCCTGATAAGGTCAGACCACAGGGAGCAGAAGGATAAGGTATAGCGCCACAGTTTGCTGCTACAGCTCGGGGTAGATTCTTTGGCAAAATTCCGAAAATTTAGAAGCACATTGGCAAACATTTCCATCTTTTATATTCATGTTATAACAGTTACTTAAATTTTCCAACCTTGCTAGTGTCTGTATAATTAATTCTTTTATTGGGGGAGGAAAAGGGATCATAAGTATCAGTATAGGGATGAGATCTCAGGAATGGGCAGAAGAGGAGAGGGTGACAGGACCAGGGACGGGGAGAGGAAAAGAGAAGAACTAGGAATGGAGTGAGGAGAAGGTGAAAAGCCTGGAGATAGAAGGAAGGAGTATCAGAAGGAAAGAGGACTGAGGATAGTGAGAAAATAGGTAAAAAGGACTGTGGATAGGAGATGGGGAAGATCAAGGAAAGGGGAAAATCATGAACTTGGGATGAGAGAAAAGGATGGAGGAAGGTCCTGGGATTGAGGAAGGGGATGAGACTGTAGGATGTGTTGGAGGATGGGTTCCTGGATTTGGAGAAAAGGGAGAGTAAGGTTCTGAGACCTGGAAGATAGAATCTGAGATGCAGTGGGATAGAGGAGGGGGAAGGAGAGGAGTCAGGGGTCCCTATTATTCTCTTGTCCTGCTCCCCTTTGCAGCCCTCTCTAACCTCTCAATCTGGCACACACACACACACACACTAGCACCAATCCCTTCTCTCTTACATACAAATACTGCCCTCTTCTCCTCCAGCTGATCCACTCTCAAACCCCAACCACTCCTCTCACCCCTAAATGATCCCCATTCTGCCCTTCCTAAGCTCTGACTTTGCTCTGTGTTCCCCAGGCTCACTCCCCTCCCATCCTCTTATCTGCATCCTGCATGAGAAGAGAGGGTCTAGATCAGGAAACAAATGACTGTTCTTTCTTCAGTGAGATTCAACAAAGCTGGGAGGCATTAAATCTTCAAGTGGTCTGCTGCCTCCCCAGATTTTTGCTGCCCTAAGCACAGGCCTTGTGTGCCTATTGACAAATCCAGGCCTGACCCTGCTACTTCTGATCTGCTATTATCGAATCAAATGTACATTATTCTTGTTGTATCCCTACCTCTAGGCTGCAAGGTGTTAATAGAGGTTCCTTTTGCCACTACCTTACTTGATCAACACAATTGCCCAAGGGGCCAATTTTAAAAACCCGGCGCAAGCAAATCCCAGGAGATACGCATATGGCTGGGCCGCGTGTGCGCCAAGCGCATTTACAGAGCAGCCCAGCCACGCGTGTATCACCTGGTACACGTGGAAAAGGGTCTGGGCAGGGCGGGGGCTGGCCAGGACAGCACATGCCGGCAGCTGGCCAGCGCGTACAACTTACTTCACCTCCTGAGTGGAACTAAGTTAGAAAACAAAGAAAAATTGATTAGTTAGTTAGGTGGGGATTAGGGGTTGGGGCGGAGAGGGGAAAAGGGAGGAAGGATAGGTAGGGTTTTAGGGAACCGGGGAAAGGCCAGATTGCATCGCCACGCATTTTTAATAAAATTTGCCTCCCTGCACACGCGAGAGAGCACCTGTGCGCACATGGACGCCTGCACATCCTTTTTAAAATTTACCTTCTTGATTTTATTTTACTTCATTTATTTCTGGAAACAAATGAGAATTTATTTATTTATTTATTTTAACATTTTTATATACCGATAACCGTTTGCATATTGTACCGGTTTACATAAAACAGAATAAGGTGCCAGAGGAGGGGCATATCCTTTACATAGAACATAAAACTGTAACAATATTATAACATTAAAAAGAAAAAGAAAAAAGAAAAGAAAAGAGTATAAGAAATGCATTGCACTCCTGTAAACATATGAATACTGAGGTGTGTATACATTGGTACTAATGGCAAGGAATTACAAGATATATGATACAATTAAATATGGAACTAGTTTGCCATGGTTTCATAGCTACGGTTGACCATTACTGGGTCATGGTTACCCTATAAGATTTGTTTTAGGAAGTTTGTTTTGTGTTTCTGTTTTCTCGTTACACAAAATGAACAGCAGTGAATTAAATATATCATTTTAATTATTCTCTGCAGACACATATTCAAGTTTTTATTCTATTCCTACTTCTTCAACTTCTTCTTAACAAGCTTCTTTGCAACTTTTGGCCTCATCTGATATTTAGAAGCTGACACCCTCTTAATAATGCCCTGAGCAGCTAATTTGTTAATTATAATTAATGATCTTCTTATTATATTGAGATGTGAGATAACCTATTGAGGAAACAACATTTAATTTGTTCAATCAGCTCTATTTTGCACTACCCCTTAGCATTGAAGCGACAATGAATCATCTTGATTTATCTGCACATCAAGGACATTGAACAAGGTACAGTACAGCAAGGTACATCTAAACCAGAATTTGAAACAGCGAGAGTTTTGGAAACATGGACTCCTATGACTAAGTGGAGCTTGTAGACAGAGGATGAGATACATAGATAGATAGATAGATAGATAGGTAGATAGATAGGTAGATAGATAGATAGGTAGGTAGAATTTGAGAAAAGGAATGATAGGAAAGTTGATAGGTATCCATCATGTGCGATGAGATAAGTATATAGTGATTTTCTGACTATTTAAACTAGGGCTTCCAAAACCTGTCCTGGGGACCCTTCAGCCAGTCGGGTTTTCAGGATATCCACAATGAATATGCATGAGATAAATTTGCAGATACTGAGTCTCCTTGGTATGCAAATGTATCTCATGCATATTCATTGTGGATATCCCGAAAACCCAACCTGCTGTGGGGACCCCAGGACAGGTTTGGGAAGCCCTGATTTAAAGAGTTCATGGATCAGTATAAAGAAACCTACTGACTTTTGGTGACAGGATTTGGTTTTGTATGGTTATAAAACAATTTTGAGTATAAATATTTAATAAACTAGGACCAGTTCTGCTAGGAATGGAGTGTCATAAATATGAAAGTTTTGTTACATAGACTCCTAACGATCATGTATCACTTATTCTGTGTGCCCATCACTGACTTCCAGTGCAGTGGCATATAAAATTTAAGGTCTGACCTTGATTTGCAAAGCACTGAATGTGGAGGGCAGTTTTGGCATTAGTTGGTGCTAAAGATCTATTAGATATCTGTGCATACTAAGATCAGCTGCGAGTAACTTACTAGATGTTCCTTCAGTTCAATTATTGCAACTATCTGAAACCAGGACATTTATTGGCAGAATAAAGAAATTCTAAAGTTTAGAAAGGATGTAAAGTCCTTGTTGATTAGATAGGCATTTGGATTTGATTGTCGAACCTGAGCAATTGAAACAATGGCTATGAGTTAGTTGATCAACTGAGAGTTTAATATTATGGCTAAAGGCATGCTTCTGCATGTAGGAAAATATATGTTAAGTGCTGGGTATGAAGGGAGTTAGAAGTGAGAGGAGTTTTAGTTTTATGTCCTGTTGATGTTTTTAATAGTTGTCTGAGAACCCAGATGGATAAAATTTTTATTTTAAATGTATTGTTGTACCCCACCTATAACTTTGGATAGTATAGGCTATATATCTCTCTGTATAGATTTCTAAATATTGTAGACTATACATGTCCAAATAAATATAAAAATAAACATTTTTAAAAATAAAAATAAATTAAATATCATGATTAAAACAATGTAACATATTTAACAGAAATGGCAATTTTATTTTGGTGTGTGGCTTATTAATGTATTGTAAACCATTATTCACTTCCATTTATGTTCACTGTTCTATTTTTTATTAAAAAAAACAATTTTGTAAATATTCTTTTAAAAAGGAGCTATTGCCTATAAAACCGAAATTCAGGCAATGAACTGTTCTGTATTAATGCACTGACACTGTTTTAAAACAGTTGCACAGGCAGGGGTGGGGAGGAAGAACATCCAAAAGAACATAAGTACATACGATTTGGCTTACTGTGTCACACCAAAAGTCCATCAAGCCCAGTATCCTTTTTCCAAAGGTGGCCAATCCAGGACACAAGTACCTGGTAGGATCTCAAAGGGTACACAAATTCCATGCTGCTTATCCCAGGGATAAGAAGTGTATTTCTGCAACTCAACCTTAATAATGGTTTATGGACCTTTCCTCCAGAAACAGTCCAAATCTTTTTTAAACCCATATAAACCAACAGTTTTTACCACATCCTCTGGCATTGAGTTCCAGAGCTTAAGTATGCAGTGAGTAAAAACACATTTTGTTCTATTTGTTTTAAAAGTAGAATTTTGTACTTTTATTGCTTATTCCTAGTCTTTGTACTTTTTGAAAGAGTAAACAACTGATTTGAGTTTACGCATTCCATTCCATTATTTTATATACAGCTATCAAATTTTCCCTCAGCCTTGCCTTCTCCAAGCTGTAGAGACCTAACCTCTAGCCTTTCCTCACAGGGGAAACATTCAATTCCCTTTATCATTGTGGTTGCCCTCCTCTGTACTTTTTCTGATTCTGCTATTTCTTTTTTGAGATGCAGTGACTAGAAATACACACAGTTCTCAAGATGTGGTTGCACCATGGAGCTATACAGAGGCATTAGGATATTATTTCTTTTATTCTTCAATTCTTTAATAATAATTCATAGCATTCTATTTTCTTTCTTGGCCACCATCACACACACTGAGCAGAGGATTTCAACATATTATCAATGATGTCTCCTAGATCCCTTTCCTGAGTGGTAGCTCCTAATGTAGAACTTTGCTATAATTTGAGTTGTTCTTCCCTACATGCATCCCTTTGCACTCATCTTTATTGAATTTCATCTGCTATTTGGATGCCCAGTCTCCCAGACTTGCAAGGTCCTTTTGCAATTTCTTACAATCTTCTTGTGATTTAACAACTTTGAATAATTTTGTACCCTCTTCAAATTTGATCGTCACTTGTTACCATTTCCATATCATTATAAATATGTTAGAAAGCAGTGGTCAAAACCGCCAAGCTGACTTCTAGCTTTGTAATTTTTATTCTAATTAATAATAATACTAATAAACAAATTTAAATATAAAAACCAGTGGTCTCAGTATAGATCCTTGGGGCACTCCACTATTCAACCATTTAGACCTACTTTTTGTTTTCTATCTTTTAGCCAGTTCCCAAATACACAAAAGTACATTACCTCCTATCTCATGATCTTTTAATTTCCTCAGAAGTCACTTTTGAGGCATTTGGTCAAATGCTTTCTGAAAATCCAGATACACTATATCAACTGTCTTACCTTTATCCACATGTTTATTCATGCCTTAAAAAATGTAGAAGATTGATGGGGCAAGACTTCCCATGGCTAAATCCATGTTGGCTTTGTCCCATTAAACACTGACTATCTACTGTATATGTTCACTGATTTTGTTCTTTATTATAGTTTCTACCATTTTGCCCAACACTGATGTCAGGCTTACCAACCTAGGCCTCAGTGATGGGACCTGGCCTCGGTCAGTCCATGACATTGGACCTAGGCCTGGTCCTGCTAGAAGCCTCTTTTATTAATAGTACACCCTTTTTTATAATAAAGTGCACTATTTCTCAAAAACAATTCAAAAATTTTTATTTTTGGGAAAATAATTTGGTTCATTTGAAATGAAACCAAAATAGCCTCATTGGTTATGTTTTTCAGTTTTGTTTCAAACAAATGCATATCCCTATTTCCCTATACACCTCTCTTCCTAAACTTTGTTCATTAGGTAAGCTGTTCCTATCTGTGCCCTATTCCTCTACCAAATTTTGTCTCCACACTGCTACACCAAATGCTTGGAGTACCCTTCCTGAATACTTGCACCAGATTCCCTTTCTTACCAGACTCAAAAGCAGTCTAAAAGCTCATGGCTTCAAGATTACATTTAATAACTGAACTTCAGTTCTTCCTGATCATGCAACAAATTTATCAATGTGGGCTCTAGTCTGGCAAGTGCATTTTTCAGTTTCTCAGACTGAAATAGGGTTGACATTCCATACATATCTCACATTATATAAAAAAATTAATTACCACCAACAACTTACTAGCAACAGTAACATGGAACAGACTTAGTTTTTGGGTACTTGCCAGGATGTTATGGCCTGGATTGGCCACTGTTGGAAACAGGATGCTGGGCTTGATGGACCCTTGGTCTGACCCAGTATGGCATGTTCTTATATATATCCAGTTTTCCTTGAAATATTTCCAGTCCCAACATCATATTTAATGTCACTTATGCTTACATCTTCAGTCATATTTTTGCTGTCCTAACCTAAAACCTGTTATTTGTTTTTGTTGTGTGTCTTGTCTGTCTTGACTTATTTATGTATTTATTTATTATTTTTTATATACCGACATTTGATCTGAGATATCACATTGGTTTACATTCAGGTATTATAGGTATTTCCCTATCCCCAGAGGGCTTACAATCTCAGTTTTGTCTGGCTTGATTGGAAGCTCAAAGGAGAAAGAACGTTCCATTATGGGGTCACTATTCAGCCGACTGTTCAATATTTCCCCTACTTATCTAGCTAAAGTTTAGCCGGATTACTTATTTTCCATCCAAAATGTAGCTATATTACATATAGATGTTCTGAGGGCCTTCCTGGGTGAAGTTAAGTTAGCTAAATACATGTTGATATTGTCCCATTAAACTATGTTTACCTATATGTTCAGTAGTTCTGTTCTTTAGAATAGTTTTAACCATTTTTCCTGGCACTGATGATAGGCTCACTGGTCTGTAGTTTCCTGAATCACCCTGGATCCCTTTTTAAAAAACCAGCATTATATTGGCCACCCTTCAATCCCCAGGTACTGTAGATGATTTTAATGATAGCTTACAGATTACTAACTGTCAGGTGATTTGCTACTCTTTAGTTTGTCAATTTGCCCTAATAAATCTTCCAGGTTCACTGAGATTTGTTTCAGTTCCTCTGAATCATCACCTTTAAATATCACTTCTGGCATGGGTATCTGCCTTACATCTTACTTGGTAAAGACCGAAGCAAAGAATTCATTTAATTTCTCTTCTATGGCATTGTCCTTTCTTAGCACCCTTTTTACCCCTAGATCATCTAATGGTCCAACTGACTCCCTCGTAGGCTTTTTGCTTTGAATGTACCTAAAAAAGCTTTTATTATGAGTTTTTGCTTCCACAGCAAACTTCTTTTAAAATTCTGTCTTTGCCTTCCTTCTTCTTTCCTGTTTTCTTCATTTGGATCACTTTTCCATTTTTTGAAAGATGTTCTTTTGGTTAGAACAGCCTCTCTCACCTCACCTTTTAATCATGTCAGCAGGCATTTTGCCTTCTTCCACATTTTTAAATACATGGAATACATCTGGTCTGGGCTTCCAAGATGGTATTTTTACCATGCCTGGTGTAAACTCTTGACTTTTGCAGTTGCTCATTTCAGTTGTTTCCTAACCATTTTTTTCTCATGTTATCATAATCTCCCTTTTGAAAGTTAAATCTATCACAGTAGATTTTGTTAGTGTCCTCCTTCCACTTATCAAGTAAAATGTGATCATATGATCACTATTTCCAAGTGGTCCTAACATTATTATCTCTTTCACCAAATCATGTTTTCCACTAAGGCTTGGGGCTAAAATAACTCCCCCCCCCCCCCCCCAACTTGTTGATTCGTCTATCAGCTGCTCCATGAAACAGTCATTTATTTCACCTTTAAACTTTACCTCCTTAGCATGTCCTGATGTAACATTTACCCAGGCAGTACTGGGATAATTGAAATCACCCATAGTAACATAGTAGTGATGGCAGAAAAGAACCAAATGGTCCATCCAGTCTGCCCAACAAGCTTCATATGTTAATATATGTTGCACCATGCAGGTTACCCCCAACTTTCTCTTAAGGATAGTCTGTGCAGTTAACCCAAATTTTATAAAAAGGGCAATAATATTTACAAGCAAAAAACAAGCAACTGTCAAACCCATGTGCCCCTCTTCCCCCCCCCCCCCCAGCTTGGTCTGGACTATGAATTACTCCTGTGCTTTGGGTGGGAAGTACCAGATGAGAAATTGTATTTACTAATATGATTTATCTTCGGTTTCAAAGACTGAGTGAGGGATGAGATAGGGTCCCAGTCACCTCAATACCACAATTCTGTGCCCTTCCCAAACATCCTCTCATTTGTGGCACCACAGACCAGAATAAAACAGTAATTAACCCTTTTACTCGGATTGTGTAATTAGACAGTAAATTCAATTAGAACATTAAATCATAAAAGTACAGTAGTGAAGTATAATATAAACTTGCAGTTTTCTTATTTTAAATCAAGCAATGTAAAAATAACACTGGGTAAGGTGTGCTAGCCAGGGTAACAATCATACTCATGTGGATTGTAAAAAACAATAAGGAACACTAATAGAGAAAGGTTGGGGGGAAAAGCAGTGAAGGCGCTGTTTTCAGAAATTGTCTTTACCCCTGAGTACTCAAAAAGGGGTGATGGGAACAGATCCACCCCAATGTCACCAGTTTGTAAAGGGTGCACCCTGTCCCAAATACAAAATTGTGTGGAAATACAAAGAATCAACAAAATGAAGAAGTCTCTGGTACTAAGCAGAAAGCTGGCCTGGTTTCAGCCTCTTGCAGAAAGACTATGATCCACTAGTTTCTCTTTTCCGGACTTTGGCTGAAAGGCTGAAGCAGTTAAGATGAGATACTGAATTTGTGACAAAAGGCAAGGAAATAACCCTTCTCCCTCCTTTGCTAACATACCTTCTGTGCAAAGTTTAAATTACACTGGTAAACAAACTTTTTGTTTCCTTCAGGCTTTTTGGTCCTCCAAATAGATTTTTTGATGCTAATCACAAATATTATTTAGAAATTTGTACATCACGTAAGGTTTTTGAGAAACGGCCAATTGTGTGTTATAATAATTGTAAAATTTTAAAACATAATCTCGCGTACATATATTTTCTTGCTGGTCAGTAGTTTTTATGATTTTTAAAATTCATGTTGTATATTTTACGGCCTAAGCAACGTAACATGTAACAGAGACTAACTTTTTAAAAAATTCACCAAGAAACTCTGCCTGATCATGCCAGAACTTGCTTGGGCAAGCCCCACCTCGGCTGCAAGATTCCAACTTGTTTCTATGATGGCGCAGCCTTATATACTCGTGTTCCCCAGTAAGTATTGCCACTACACTGATTGATATTCCTACCTCAGCCAGCACTCCATAGCATTCACCCCTCACCTCCTAGACAATCCCCGTGCTCACCCAGACACAGGCAATAGTCCCCTAGACAGCAGCTGCACAGGAACATCCGACCCATTCATCTGGCCGGACCCAGAACACCGCAACACCCAGCGAGAGGAAGAAGAGAGGGTAAAGAAAGAGGGGCCTCTAAAGAGTTAAACCTGCCCACCCCTGGGACTCCAGAGACCACGCTACCATAGCTTCTTCCAGACCGTCTAAAGAGACAGTCGATAGCAGACTCCATACGATAGAGCCCAACGCGGTTCATTCCACAGTACCGCCATTAACCAGACTTCACCCCTTCTCATAGCCATCCCCTTTGCATTTCACGCCCAATTCCCCCTAACGGAACTCCGGGAAGAAATGCTAACACATCAGATCCCCATCAGATACCACCACCACTGCTCAAGCACTCTTCCGGATCAAGAAATACCATCAAGAGTTTCCAAATCTCTCATCCCAATCATGCTCACCCCTCTGACCCAGTTCTTAGGGCTCGCTCTACTCTCGGTAACCCTTATTAATGCACAATCCCTGACTAAAAAGACACACATCCTCAACGACTACCTCCTGGATGCCAACCCAGACATCTGTGCCATCACAGAAACCTGGCTAAAAAACTTGGACATTGCTCTAATCAACCAACTTCCTACACACATATATGACATCGTCACCTTCCACAGACACAAAAAACGAGGGGGCGGTCTTCTTCTAGCCACCAAGAAAGAACTCAGACTTACTGCACATACAATCAGGTCTGACTCCAAATTGGAACTGGGTTTAGACAAATCAAAACAACTGCAACTACTAGAGATGTGAATTGTGTGATCGATCGTCTTAACGATCGATTTTGGCTGGGGGGGGGGAGGGAATCTGATCGTTGCGGTTTTGGTTTTTTTTAAATCGTTTAAATCGTAAATCGGGGGAGGGCGGGAAAACCGGCACACTAAAACAACCCTAAAACCCACCCCGACCCTTTAAAATAAATCCCCCACCCTCCCGAACCCCCCCAAAATGTTTTAAATTACCTGGGGTCCAGTGGGGGGGGGGTCCCGGTGTGATCCTCCACTCTCGGGCCACGGCTGTGTTGATAGAAATGGTGCCGGCGCTACCTTTGCCCTGTCATATGACCTTTGCCCTGTCATATGATGCCCTGTCATATGACAGGGCAAAGGTCATATGACAGGGCAAAGGTAGCGCCGGCGCCATTTCTATCAACACAGCCGTGGCCCGAGAGTGGAGGATCACACCGGGACCCCCCCACTGGACCCCAGGTAATTTAAAACATTTTGGGGGGGGGGGTTCGGGAGGGTGGGGGATTTATTTTAAAGTGTCGGGGTGGGTTTTAGGGTTGTTTTAGTGTGCCGGTTTTCCCGCCCTCCCCCTTCCTCTCCCCCTCCCCCGATTTACGATTTTTGACGATAAATCGGGGGAATTCCTATTGTATCGCGCCTCTAACGATTTTTGACGATTTAAAATATATCGGACGATATTTTAAATCGTCAAAAAACGATTCACATCCCTAGCAACTACTACTAGTTTATGCTCCTCCAGGAGTACTAGAAACCGACCCCTCGCCCCTTATAGAATCCATAGTGAAGCATATCAACTCAGACCTCCCAACCATGATCATGGGTGACTTTAACCTCCATATCGACGCCTTACCTCGCTCCTCTAATTGTGAAGCCCTCCTCACTGCCCTCAATGCAATGGGATTCAGTCAGATCATCAACAACCCTACACACAAAGCTGGACACACCCTGGATCTAATCTTCATCAACTCTAACTTCTCCTGCACAATGGAACCCTCATGTACCCCTGTCCCCTGGTCAGACCACTTCCTGATAAAATCCGCCTTCTCCACAAATAAACAGACACACACTTCACATCACCTTTCTACCATTCAATTCAGGAAATAATGCCCATCTGATATGCTTAGTGATCAGCTTTCCAAGGAACTCACAAACCTAGATCTATGCAATCCTGACTCAGCCTTATCTTCTTGGCATAAGATTACGGAAGCAGTTGCAAACAAATTGTGCCCAATAGTCTCCAAAACAATTAATCCAGCAAAAAAAGGAAATCAACCCTGGTTCACCTCTGAACTTAAACGGATGAAACAAGACCTACGTCACAAGGAAAATAGATGGCGCAAAACCCCCAACTCATCTACCCTTTCAGCATACAAAGGAACTTTGCATCATTACAGGACCTCTATTCTAACAACAAAAAGGGAATACTATGCCAACAAAATTCACCATCTCCAGTATGATGCCCAGGCTCTTTTCTCTTATGTAGCACAAATCACTAAATCAACCCCCCGTCTATACCAGACGAACAAGCACTATCCAAGGTTAATGAGCTCGCATCATTTTTCCAACAGAAGATCTCGAACACGCTTGCCCTCCTCCCTTCTATTACTACACCGCTCACTTCAGGCGTGAATCCTCACCCCCTCACGGGAGCCAAGCTCAACAGCTTCGAATCAATCTCCCCCAAGGAGATTGAATCCCTCCTAAAAAGACAGAAACCATCTAGCCACCCAGCAGACAATATCCCGTCGAAACTCTTACTTCTCATCCCAAACACGATTTCTGGACCTCTGACAAGTATTATAAATTGCCTTCTAACTCAAGGGATTTATCCAGACAGACTAAAAACCGCTTCCCTCAAACCCCTCCTTAAGAAACACAATTTAGACCCCAACGAATTAGTCAATTTCCGCCCTATCTCTAATCTCCCCTTCTTAGCCAAACTAACGGAGAAATTGGTAAACACCCAGCTTTCAGAGTATCTAGAAGATCACAACATCTTATACCCTTCGCAATATGGTTTCCACAAATCACGCAACATGGAAACCCTCCTCATCTCACTTACAGACCATATTATCATGGGATTAGACAAAGGCCACTCCTTTATACTAGTCCTGCTAGACATTTCGGCGACATTTGACACCGTCAACCATTCCATCCTCCTGGATCGCCTTACAGACATTGGTATCTCCGGATCAGCCCACAGCTGGTTCAAGTCCTTCCTCTGCAATAGAACCTTTAAAGTCAAAATCAATAATAAAGAATCACCCTTGACAAAGTCCCCACTTGGTGTACCACAAGGATCCTCCTTATCTCCGACCCTTTTCAACATCTACCTCCTCCCCCTCTGCCAATTGCTAACTGGTCTTAACCTTATTCACTACCTTTACGCAGACGACGTACAGATTCTGATCCCTATAATAGAATCTATCTCAAAAGCTCTCACCCACTGGAATAACTGCCTACTATCTATCACCAGCCTTCTCAACAGCTTAAACCTGGTCCTCAATGCCTCGAAGACAGAGCTCCTCCTCATCTCTTCAAACCAAGATAAAGTCCTCCCACCGTCCCCCGACAACACCCATCTCACCCATACACATGTAAGAGACCTCGGGGTAATTCTCGACAATCGCCTAAACCTAAAGAAAATGGTCACCACAACCAAAGACTGCTTCTACAGACTTCAGGTTCTAAAACGACTCAAACCACTCCTATTTTTCTATGACTTCAGGACAGTTCTCCAATCCTTGCTGTTTGCCAAAATTGACTACTGCAGCGCCCTCCTCTTAGGCCTCCCCAAATCTACCACCAAGCCACTGCAGATGATACAGAACGCTGCAGCGAGATTGCTGACCAACACTAACTGTGGAAAACACATCTCACCCATCCTCAGAAACCTACATCGGTTACCAGTTAATTTCAGAATCCTGCACAAATCAATCACCTTAATACACAAATCCATCTACAACCAACTTCAACTCGACCTCGAAATCCCCTTCAAACTCCATTCCTCCAACAGACCAACTAGAGAAATTCACAAAGGTACCCTGCAATTTCCCCCAACTAAAGCCACACGCCTCACTTCGACCAAAGACCGAGCTTTCTCGACAGCAGGCCCATCTATCTGGAATAACATCCCCTCAGACCTCAGATTGGAACCCTGCCTCTTAACATTTAGGAAAAAAGACGTGGCTCTTCCGCCAAGCCTTCTCAGATCCCCCAGATCTGAGAAGGCTTGGCGGAAGTTTGTCCTTACTCTCTGCCTGAACGATGGACCTATCCTCTGCCTGAAGAATGGACTCTGGTACTTCTAAGCACATTATGCTTTAACCTGTTTTCTCTATTGTATTATATTTATAATTACTGCCGGCTTTAACCTCTCTTTCCAGCTGATTAAGCTTCCAAGTTCATACCCCTTGTTGAATGTAACTTTGCCTCTTCCACTTCATTTGTTTATTTACTTTAGTTGTCGCTCCAGTTTTTTACCCTGTTCGATGTAAACCGATCCGATATGGTTTTACTATGAAGGTCGGTATAGAAAAGTGTTAAATAAATAAATAAATATAAGCAACAGCAATGAGTAGTGTCCTATGCAACGTCTGTGTGAATGAGCGAACTGTATCACTAAAACTGTTGAGTTTAAAGCTTGTGAATTTAATTTCATATATTTTATGAAATGTCGCACCAATGTCATAATAGCCATGACATGTTTTGTTACATCTGTAATGAATTTACTCTGAAAGCACAGAAAAGGAGTATGACTGCACTCATTAAGAAGGCATACGAGTTATACTTTGGGTGCAAAATTGGTGACCAGGACAGAACATGGGCTCCTCATATATGTTGCGCATCTTGCGCCAGTAGTCTGCGAGCTTAGCTGAAAGGTGTGCAACCATCCATGCCATTTTCCATATCAATGATATGGAGGGAACAGAAAGATCATATAACTGACTGTTACTTCTGCATGACGAATGTGTCAGGATACTCTTCAAAGAACAGGAAGTTTATTGAGTAACCTAACCTTGCATCGGCAATGAGACCAGTGCTGCCGGAGGAAATGATGAAGACTAAAACTATGAAGGACTTCAAAGGGACGTGGGATAAACACTGTGGATCCATAAAGTCTAGAGGATGTGAAGGAAGAGAGGGAGGCTTGCGGGAAAGACTGCTACTACCTGGAGATAATACCCTTATTCAATAGACATACACACGATAATGCGACTCCGACAGTGCTCTATGCTTCAACGGCAAGAGGAAATGTGACTTCGACAGTGCTCTATGCTTTAACGGCAAGAGGAAATGTGAAAAAAAGGATTTGCATTCACAAAAAATGCAGGGCGTAGCTTGCTTGTTACGGCGGTTTCTACCCCAAACCAAACAAACCTGATGCTTCACTTTCAATGCATACCCAGTGTTGCTCTCTGCTTCAACAGCAGGGGGAATGAAGAAAAGATGATTTTTATATTCCGACAACAACCAACAAGGACTGAATTCCACAGTCTGTGTAAACAAATAAGCATGGGTGTAGCTTGCTTGCTACGGCTGTTACTACCCTGAATCAATTAAGCCTGATACTTCACTTTCAATACATATCCAGAGAAGCTCTCTGCTTCAACGGCAGGGGGAAATGAAGAAAAGTGGATTTATATTCAGATAACAACCAACAAGGACTGAATTGCACAGGCTGGGTAAACAAATAAGCATGGGAGTAGCTTGCTTATTGCGGCGGTTACTACTCCTAACCAATTAAGCTAGATAATTCACTTAGAAGCAATTCCAGCACTGCTCTCTACATTAATGGCGGGAGTGGAAGGGAAATAGAACCAAAAGATTACACTAATGGTGGGGGTGGAAGGGATATAGAACCAAAACTTTACATTAATATCGGGGGTGGGAGGTAAATAGAACTAAAAGGTTACTAAAGGCCAAGAGTAACAGATAAGTAAGAGAGAGCGAGAAAAAAAAGTGTGGAAGCTTGCTGGGCAAACTGTATGGGCCATTTGGTCTTCTTCTGCCGTAATTTCTATGTTTCTATGTTTCTATGTCTTCCTGTTCCAAAACCGCCAGTGGACACTTGATGATGAGGATAAGTAGGTAGGTGATGATGGTGAGCCATCACAAATGGAAGATGTGGCTGATCCTGACTTTGTGCCATTAACATCCAGTGATCCTCATTTAATATCTTAGTCAGAGCTGAACAATCTGGTCGGAGATTTGGCTTTATTAAAGAGTCAGGCGGAGCTGCTTGGGTCAAGGCTGCAAGGATGGAATCTTTTGTCATCTGATACAAAAATTTCAGTATTTCGTAGCCATCATGAAGATTTGACAAAATATTTCAAACAAGCAGAAAGTCTGACTTTTTGCTGTGACATCAATGGATTGTTTTGTGCTCTCAGATGTGACCATGACCCAACAGTATGGCGACTGTTTATTGATTCGTCAATCTTAAGTTTGAAGGCTGTTTTGCTACACAACGGCAATATCTACCCATCAATACCTGTCAGACATGCCGTTCATATGAAAGAAACGTATGAGAACATGCAGCTACTGCTGAACCACATTGAGTACTCGAGGTACAACTGTAATTTGTGTGGTAATCTCAAGGTAGTTGCCAACCAACTGGGTCTGCAGCTTGGTTACAACAAACATTGTTGCTTCCTTTGTGAGTGGGACAGTCGAGCAAGAGATTCGCATTTCGTCAGAAAGGTCTGGCCTCTCCGCATGAAGTTGGTTCCAGGGCAGAAGAATGTTGCACACGGCCCATTGGTGGATCCAAGTAAGATATTTCTTCCACCTTTGCACATCAACTTGGACTGATGAAAAACTTTGTTAAGGCAATGAACAAGCAAAGTAAAGCCTTTGATTATTTGCGGCAAATGTTTCCATGCATAAGTGACACCAAGATAAAAGAAGGTGTTTCATTGACCCACAAATCTGAGCTGTGATGGAGGACAGCCACTTTGATGGTCTTCTGCAAGATACAGAATGTGTTGCGTGGACAGCCTTCAAGAATGTCATTTGTAACTTTCTAGAGAACTATAAGGCAGCAGACTATGTCAAACAGGTTGAAAATCTGCTTCAGGAATACAAATTGATGAAGTGAAACATTTCATTGAAGATACATTTTCTTCATCCCTACAGAGAAGGGCAACCAAAATGATAAAGGGGATGGAACAGCTCCCCTATGAGGAAAGGCTGAAGAGGTTAGGGCTGTTCAGCTTGGAGAAGAGATGGCTGAGGGGGGATATGATTGAGGTCTTTAAGATCATGAGAGGTCTTGAATGAGTAGATGTGAATCGGTTATTTACACTTTCGAATAATAGAAGGACTAGGGGGCATTCCATGAAGTTAGCAAGTAGCACATTTAAGACTAATCAGAGAAAATTCTTTTTCACTCAATGCACAATAAAGTTCTGGAATTTGTTGCAGAGGATGTGGTTAGTGAAGTTAGTGTAGCTGGGTTCAAAAAAGGTTTAGATAAGTTCTTGGAGGAGAAGTCCATCAACGGCTGTTAATCAAGTTTACTTAGGGAATAGCCACTGCTATTAATTGCATCAGTAGCATGGGATCTTCTTGGTGTTTGGGTAATTGCCAGGTTCTTGTGGCCTGGTTTGGTCACTGTTGGAAACAGGATGCTGGGCTTGATGAATCCTTGGTCTGATCCAGCATGGCAATTTCTTATGTTGTTATGTTCTTATGACTTCTTTCCAGACAACATTGGTGCTGTGAGTGATGAACATGGTGAAAGGTTTCATCAAGATATTGTTAAAATGGTGAAACGGTATCAAGGCAAGTGGAACCCCTCCATGCTGGGTGACTATTGTTGGACTCTCATCTGCGAAGCGTCGGATAGTGATTACAAACGAAAATCTGCAGCAAAACATTTTTAGTTTTGTTTTCTGGTGCCAACATTGCCATTATAGCTTATGCCGCTATAGACAGATAACAATGCTTAATGTATATCGAACTTTTCTGGCAAACGGTATGTGATAAGACATAAATGCATATTTGTGTTCAGCTTGTTAAAATCTACTTGTTTCACCGAAGGTTGTAGAGTAAACAAAATGTTCCCAGAAATTTGTTTACCAGTGTTTATTTATTTATTTATTTTATTTAAAATTTTTTATATACCGGCATTCATGTTGCAAACACATCATGCCGGTTTACATATAACAGGGGTGTACAGTAAACAATTCAATAACCTATTTGTGTAGAAGGAAGCAGTTACAAATAACAAGGTAATAGAACTGGGAGGAGAGAAGAAAAGAAAGAGAATAACATTAGGTATAGGTATTTACATTAGTAATAACATTTTTACATGTGGAAGTGGTAGAATCTGGCTGAATAGAATTAATCGGTGTCCGGGAAAGCTTTTTTAAACAGCCAGGTCTTAAGTCTCTTCCTGAAGGTTGGGAGGCTGGGCTCCTGTCTAAGGTCCGGTGGGATGGAGTTCCATAGAAGGGGGCCGGCTGTTGAAAAGGCCCGATCTCTCAAGGTAATGTGTTTGGTAGTTTTGGCTGGGGGCACTTGAAGAGATCCTCTGAGTGTGTCTCTTGTTGGTCTGGAGGAGTTATAAATTTGGAATGGGACTTGTAAGTCGAGTGGGGTGTGTTGATGGATGGTTTTGTATATTATGGAAAGAGATTTGTAGAGGATTCTAAAGTGAACAGGCAACCAGTGGAGATCTTTTAGGATTGGAGATATATGGTCCCTCCTCCTGGAGTTTGTCAGTAATCTTGCCGCAGCGTTTTGTAACATCTGGAGGGGTCTAGTATAGGAGGAAGGTAGGCCGAGAAGGATAGAGTTACAGTAATCGATCTTAGAAAAAATGATAGCTTGTAGAATGGTTCTGAAGTCCTGAGTGTGGAAGAGTGGTCTAATTCTTTTCAGAACTTGGAGTTTGTGGAAACAGTCCTTGGTGGTTCTGTTGATGTAAGCTTTAAGGTTCATCCGGTTATCAATTAATACTCCTAGATCTCTCACCTGTGTAGTAGTTGGGATAGTTGGAGGATTAGAGATGGCATTATTATCTGGGGAGATGAGAAGCAGTTCTGTTTTAGAGGAGTTTAAAACTAGGTTTAGGTTAGCCAGGAGATGTTTAATTTCGAAGAGACAGTTTTCCCAGTGAACCAATGTTTTTGTGTAAGATTCTTTAATGGGTATCACGATCTGGATGTCGTCGGCGTAGAGGAAATGTTTGAGGTTAAGGTTGGAGAGGAGTTGGCAGATAGGTAAAAGATAAATGTTAAAGAGTGTAGGTGACAGTGAGGAGCCCTGGGGGACACCTATGGATGCGTCCATTCGTGAAGATTCTTTGTTCTGTATCTTAACCTTGAAGCCTCTGTTGGAGAGAAAAGATTTAAACCATGAGAGAGCTGTGCCTGAGATACCTATAGAAGCCAGAATGGAAGTGAGAATGGAATGATTGACCGTATCAAAGGCGGCTGATAGGTCCAGTAGAATTAAGAGGAAGGATTGGCCTTTGTCAAGGCCCATTAATATGAAGTCAGACATGGAGATGAGGAGGGATTCTGTGTTCAGTGACTTGCGAAATCCGTATTGTGATTGGAATAGGATTTTGTTTTCTTCTATGTATTCGGAGAGTTGAGTATTGACAACTTTTTCTAGAATCTTGGCTATGAATGGGAGATTGGCGATAGGACGGAAGTTGTTGGGGTCTTTAGGATCCAAGTTGGGTTTCTTGAGTAGAGGTTTGATGGAGGCCAATTTGAGGTCGTCAGGATATAGTCCTTGGGAGAGTGAGCAGTTTATGATGTCCGACAAGGTTTTAGCGATGGAGTCAGGGATGGCCAGGAGCAGTTTGGTGGGGATAGTATCCAAAGGATGGGAGGAAGGTTTCATTCTTCTTATAAGAGTTTGTATCTCTAAGATAGAGATGGGTTCAAGTGTTTCCAGACCATTGTTGTTGAGGGATGATTGTTGAAGAGACTGGTAAAGAGCAGGGTCGGTGGGATTAGAAGGCAGATGAGTTAGAAGGCTGTTGACTTTGTTGTGAAAATGAAGAGCAAGTTCTTCAGCTTTGGGTTGTGCTAGGTCGTTGGGAATCTCCTGTGGGATGATTTGGGTGAGATTGGAGACATAGGCGAAGAGGGCTTTTGCGTCGAAGATTAAGTGGTGAATCTTGGATGCATAGTAGTCCCTTTTGGATTTAGAGGTAGTTGACTTGTATTGATGGAGGGTGGCTTTGTAGATGGATCGTGTATTGGTGCTTGGGGATTTGCGCCAGTCGCTCTCTTTCTGTCTTAGATTTTGTTTTAGCTTTCTTAGTTCTTCCGTGAACCATGGTTGTCTTTTGGAGGCGTTTGGGAGTGATTTTTTGGTTGCTAGCGGACATAGCTTGTCGGCTATGGAATCTGTGATGGCTTTCCAAGAGCGGAGAGCTGTGTTCGGGTTTGAGAGATCAATGGATGGAAGTTGAGAGGCTAGGTGGGAGCTGAGGTCTTCTGTAGAGCAGGATCTTCTGTATGGGAAAGATGGTGAGGGCCCTTTGGAGGTGGAGGGTTTGTTCAATGAGAATGCGGTTGAGATAAGTGAGTGATCAGACCAAGGGACCTTCTTGCTTTTGAGGCGTGAAGAATGTTTGATGCCTGGGTTAATAAAGATAAGATCCAGCGTGTGGCCTGCTTTGTGTGTGGGTTTGGTAACTAGTTGTTTGAAACCCAGGGCTGAGAGGGCAGAGAGAAAGGATTCACAGCTGGATGATGGGGTAGGATTGTCCACATGCAGATTAAAATCTCCTAGGATAATTGCTGGAGCGTCCAGTTTGATGAGGGTTGTGTTACTTAACTCAGTCTCTTAGGAGGCTGATCCAGCATGTGCGCCTATCCAGCATATGCTCCTATCTCTAGAAAGTAAGTCTCTCAGCTCCTGGCTCTTCTGTCCCTTGTTGGGATTGTTCATGTAGCTTGGAAGAACAGCTGTTAACTCTCTGTTTCCTCAGAGTGCAGACTTCTGTCTATCCCTCTTAATAATTATCTCTTCAGGAGAAGAACTGATTGTAGGGCTGCCAGATGCACTCCTGTCTTCCTGGCTCCAACTCCTGGCTGTCCTCGCCCCTTTTCTAACTTAAATGGTCCCACACAATCCACACAATCCTTTGGCTTTCTCCTCTGCTGGTTATGTAGTAGGGATATGAATCGTTTTTCTGACTCGTCAGAATTCGGGGGGCCATTAGCCATTAGTGCCATTAGTCGGCCCCTGTCACATGGTAGGAGCACAAGATGGCGCTGGCAATTCATTGCTCCTACCATGTGACAGGGGCCGACCAATGACACCGGTAGCCCCTGTGACACAGTAAGGTCAAAGGCTATCAGCGCCAGTTTGAATACCGGCAGCCGACGGCGTGAGTGCAGGAGATGGCTCCCGGACCCCCCGCTGGACCATCAGGGAGTTTTGGTAAGTCTTGGGGGGGTCAGGAGGGTGGGGATTTGTTTAAATTCTCTCCTTTAGATGGACGAATAATTCGGTGAAGATTCATTGTATTCGTGGGGAATCGTGATACATTTCACTTCCCCACGAATACAACAAATATGGCCCTATACGTTGCTGATTACCAATACGTTGGAAACGAATGCACATCCCTACTTCTCCATTCTTTCCCACTTTTTGGATCATATCTCTGTCCAGTTCTTCTGTTTGAGTTGGAGCCCTGTAGATCACACCAGTAAAAATGGAAGCACCATCTTCTTTTTTTTTATATGGTCCATAATGATGCTTCTCCTTGCTGCGTCCTTTGCAATTCAGTTGCTTGGATATTGTTTTTGACATAAAGAAGAGCTACACTTCCCCTTTTTTGTCCTCTCTGTCCTTCCTTAACAAGTTATAGTCCCGGATGGCCATATTCCAACCATGAGACTCTATGAACCATGTCTCCATAACAGCAACAATGTCCAAGTCCATCTCAACTATTAGGGCCTGCAGGTTTGGGATTTTATTGCTCAGACTACAAGCATTTGTGGTCATAGCTTTCCTAGTCACCTTTTCTGTTTTTTGAACTAATTAATGTTATTACTTTCTCTTCCCACTTCATCTATTGTTAAGATGTAATATACCAATTTCACTGGCCACCTCCTGCCACTCTCGCTCCCTAGTTTAAATACCTGATAATTTATGATTTGAATTTTTCACTTAGCATCCTCTTTCGTGCCACAAGCAAATGTAGGATATTCTTACAATACAACCTTTTATTGCTCCATACACAGCCCCTGCCTCCAATGTATCCAAAACCAATTTCCTTACACCAGGTTTTGAGTGGAATTGAATTTATCTGTATGGCATAGCCTTTCCTTTCTATTTCCAGAAAAGACAATAGTTTTGCCAAATGACTAATCCTCTTCCCTAGATTTAGGAAATCTTCCTATACTTCTAGGATACAATTTCTAGCAAGGTCATTGGTCCTCAGATGGATGATAACATTAATATCAAAGTCTCTACCTTATTTTGCGATTGCATTGACTATCTTTTTGGTAGTTCTACTGGTTGAAAATCCTGGAAGGCATTTAACTGTTGCGTCTCCATCAAAATGATTTCCCAAATTGGTTCCTCTGATGACCAAGTCTCCCAGGAGAAGATGCTTCCTCTTATGACATTTAATAATGTTTAAGGGATTTTGAGTGACCTCATCCCTTTCAGACATCGCTTCATTTTCTGTTGCTGGGGCTACTTCGTTATCTATTATTCCCATGTTGCTGTTTTTGTTATCTTCCCTAATTTCTGTTAGCATTCATTCAGCTGTCTGTTTATTCTGGCCAGGTAGATGGCAATACATCCCTACTGTTATTCTATTCCACTTTTCACATGGAATTTTTATCAATAAAGATTCTAGAGTGCATGTTGTTTCCTGTAGAGCTTTTATCCTGTTGATTCTATGCCCTCTTTAACCTATTACGCCACCCCTCCACCAATTTGATCCATACTATTAGTGCAATACAATTTGTACCCTGGTATCACAGTGTCCAATTAGTTAACCTCAGTCTACCAGGTCTCTGCGATGCCAATTATATCTACCTCTTCATTTAATGCTATGCATTCTCCCATCTTATTTTTTAGATTGCTAACATTTGTTTACAGACATTTCAAAGAATGTATTTTGTTGACAGGTGGAATCTGGAAATTTTCTTCTCTGTCTGCTCTTTGCATATAGGCACATAGACTATTTTAGCATTTATTGCATCCTCTCTTACAGGTTGCCCTAACATTCCTGTTTTGTTAGTATCCTTCAAAGATAAATTATTCCAAACAATGCACTTCTGAGCGACTGTTGACTTTCCCATCATTTAGTTTAAAAACTGTATTATCTCCTTTATAAAGTTTTTAGTGCCGGAAATTTGGTTTTACTTTGTTTAAAGTGAAACCTGTTGTGGAGGTGGACCTTGGCCCGAGGTGGTGTTGGCACCACCCATGAGGGAAACCCCCACAGGTCCCCAGTGTCAGGAGGTGAGGACAAGCGGGAAGCGGAGGCCAACTGGAACTTTGCCATTACCAGCCCTTGTTCCTTGCAGGTTGAGCCCTTGGGTACCGGGGCCGGCTGGACTTAGGTGGGCCTCTGTGTGGTTGATCCCAATGGAGGTGTCCAGTGGCAGAGTGCTGGGAGGCATTGGAGATGGAGGGTCCCAAAAGAGCGAGGCGAGAGCCGAAGTCGAGTCCAAACAGAGGGTCGAGGCTGGTGGCTGGAAACAGGGTCTGGTTCAACTGAATAGTCAAGGGCAGGAGACTAAAGGCAAGGTCAGATCCGAGCAAAGGGTCGAAGGCAGGTGGCTGAATGTGAGGTCAGGTTCAGGTTCAGGTCCAGGTCCAGGTCAAGCCAAGGAAGTATGTCCGAAGGTAGAGCAGGAACAGGAGCAGGAACTGGAGCTGGAATGGGTATTGGATCAGGAACTGGAACTGGAACAGCTACTGGAACAGGAACTGAAACTGGAACAGGTATTGGAACAGGAATTGGAGCAGCAATAAAGCACAGGGCAGAGAAGTGTGGAGACCTGTTGCCAAGGCAAGCGCTGAGCGTCTGAGCCTGCCTTAAATAGTGGAGCTGGTTGATGTCATCAATTGGGGCCACAGGAAGCTTTCCTGCCACGGCTCCTTTAAATCCCAGAGAGGCGCGCACATGCGTACCTAAGTCCGACAGACTGGAGAGGAGAAAGTAGCGGTGTCTCCCCTCGCTGCATGTGGGGAGGTCTTGTCAGCCCTGGAGGAACTCGCGGCAGCACAGGAGGGTCCTGGGAACATGGAGGGAGCACGGACACAGAGGCGACTGCCCACCACCACCAAGGAGGTTGGGCCAGCTCCGTGGGCCCGGCATAGGGGGTGAGTGAGCCTGACTGTGGGCCTGCCATGGCCAGGGAGTGCAACAGTATACCCCCCTTATGCCCCCCTCCTGGAGGTCTGGGCTTACCCGGATGGGTCGTATGGAATTGCTGGAGGAGACCTTTATCAAGGATATTAGTAGTGGGTTCCCAGGAGTTTTCTTTTGGGCCGTATCCCTCCCAAGAGAGGAGATACTCCCAACAGCAGCCGCTCTTTCGGACATCCAGGACTTCTTGCACCCGATAAAGATTTCAGTTTCAGAGACAAGGTGTGAGGGCTCAGGAGTTCTGCGAGAAGGCCAGGATAGTACCAATGGCTTGAGTAGGGACACATGGAAAGAGTTGTGTACTCCCAGCGTGGGCGGAAGATGGAGCTGATAAGTCACTGGGCCTATGAGTCGAGTGACTGGAAATGGACCAATATATCTGAGGGCGAAACGCTGTGAAGGAAGCTTCAGATGAATATGGTGTGTACTCAGCCATACCTTGTCACCAGGCTGGAACTTTGGGGCTGGTATTCGAAGAGCATCTGAAGATTTTTTGGCACGTTCAGCCGCTTGTTGCAGTCTTTGGCTCATGAACGTTCACAGAGCATGAAGAACATCCGCAGTTGCTTGGGCTGCTGGAGAAGGGACTGTGAAGGGTATCGGTAGAGTTGACTGTGGATGTCTCCCATATACTATGAGAAAGGGGAGCTTCTGTGGCTGTAGAGACATGTGAGTCACGGGAAAATTCTTTCCATTGGAGCAGTTGAGCCCAGTTATCCTTTGGTCATTGGAATATGAACGCAAAAACAACTTGAGAGAGTGATTCATATTTATTTATTTATTTATAGAATTTTATATACTGACATTCATCAATGATATCACATCGGTTTACAGTGTAACAAAAATAAAACAAACGCTTGGAGAGCATTTGACATAGAACAGTAGTGGGTAAATTAAACATCAAACTGGTAAATGGGATGGGGTAGATTATTTACAGGGATTAAATGAATAAAACTGTAAAAATTATATACATTATATACAGTTGAAGGACTGTGAAATTATATAAGTTACTGGTAGGGATGTGAATCGTTTTTTGACGATTTAAAATATTGTCCGATATATTTTAAATCGTCAAAAATCGTTAGGGCCATGATACAATACCAATTCCCCCGATTTATCGTCAAAAAATCGTAAATCGGGGGAAGGGGGAGGGCAGGAAAACCGGCACACTAAAACCCCCTAAAACCCACCCCCGACCCTTTAAATTAAATCTCCCACCCTCCCGAACCCCCCCCCCCAAATGCCTTAAATTACCTGGGGGTCCAGCGGCACACTAAAACACTGCACACTAAAACCCCCTAAAACCCACCCCGACCCTTTAAATTAAATCCCCCACCCCAAATGCCTTAAATTACCTGGGGTCTGTAGCCTTAAATTACCTCCGTAGCGGCGGTCCGTAGCTAAATCGGGGGAAGTGGGAGAGCAGGAAAAGCGGCACAGTAAATCGTGTAGTCTTCAGCCGGCGCCATTTTGCAAAATGGCCGCCGCAAAATGGCGGCGGCCATAGACCAAAACGATTCGACGCAGGAGGTCGTTCCGGACCCCCGCTGGACTTTTGGCAAGTCTTGTGGGGGTCAGGAGGCCCCCCCAAGCTGGCCAAAAGCTCCTGGGGGTCCAGCGGGGGTCCGGGAGCTATTTCCTGCCGCAAATCGTTTTCCGTACGGAAAATGGCGCCGGCAGGAGATCGACTGCAGGAGGTCGTTCAGTCCGGAACCCCCGCTGAACGACCTCCTGCAGTCGATCTCCTGCCGGCGCCATTTTCCGTACGGAAAACGATTCGCGGCAGGAAATCTCTCACAGACCCCCGCTGGACCCCCAGGAACTTTTGGCCAGCTTGGGGGGGCCTCCTGACCCCCACAAGACTTGCCAAAAGTCCAGCAGGGGTCCGGAACGACCTCCTGCGTCGAATCGTTTTGGTCTATGGCCGCCGCCATTTTGCGGCGGCCATTTTGCAAAATGGCGCCGGCTGAAGACTACACGATTTACTGTGCCGCTTTTCCTGCTCTCCCACTTCCCCCGATTTAGCTACGGACCGCCGCTACGGAGGTAATTTAAGGCTACGGACCCCCAGGTAATTTAAGGCATTTGGGGTGGGGGATTTAATTTAAAGGGTCGGGTGGGTTTTAGAGGGTTTTAGTGTGCAGTGTTTTAGTGTGCCGCTGGACCCCCAGGTAATTTAAGGCATTTGGGGGGGGGGGGTCGGGAGGGTGGGAGATTTAATTTAAAGGGTCAGGGGTGGGTTTTAGGGGGTTTTAGTGTGCCGGCTCACGATTTTAACGATTTTCACGATACTTTACACACCCAAACGGCAACAATACGATTCCCTCCCCCTCCCAACCGAAATCGATCATTAAGACGATCGAGGACACGATTCACATCTCTAGTTACTGGAGCTAAAGTGCTCATATGCTCAGCTTGGCCATTGGCCTGAGGGTGGTAGATTGTAGTCAATCCAACCAATATACCAAATTTCTTGCACAGGGAACGCCAATAGCGGGTGACAAATTGAGGTCCTCTATCCAAGGTGATATGTTCAGGTAGTCCGTGGAGATGGAATATGTGCAAGAACAGGCATGCCAGCTGAGGTACAGAATGCAAGCTAGGAAGCAGAATAAAGTGAGCCATTTTGGAGAACCTGTCCATAACCACCCAGATAATGGTATTGCCATTAGATGCAGGAAGGTCCACCACAAAGTCGGTGGACAGGTGGGTCCAGGGCTCCCTGGGGGCCGACAATGGCTGTAACAGCCCCCAGGGTCGACCCAAGGGGGATTTTTGCTGCACGCACATGGGGCAGGAATCCACATAAGCTTGAGTATCCAAGGACGTGGTTGGCCACCAATAGTAATGCTGAAGAAGGGACAATGTCCATGCGCATTTGGGGTGTCCAGAAACTCAAGAGCTGTGTGCCTACTGTAGCACCTTTTCATGGAGTCTGCGGGGTACCACCATCTTCCCTGCAGGCACTGTCTCGGCAGCAGACAGGTAAATACAATCTGGGTCAATAATATGCCAAGGCTGTTCCTGGGAATCTTCGGGCTCAAAGGAGAAGGATAATGTGTCCGCTCGCAAATTCTTTTCTGCAGGGTGATAATGTAAATCAAAATTAAATTGGGTGAAGAGCAATGCCCAGCAGCCTGGCATGAATTCAGATGCTGGGCATGTTGGAGGTGCTCCAGGTTCTTATGATCTGTAAATACTGTAAACCGATGATGGGCGCCCTCCAGCCAAGGGCGCCATTCTTCCAGGGCAAGCTTAATTGCAAGGAGCTCAGAATCCCCAATACTATAATTTTGTTCAGTGGAGGAAAACATGTGCGAGAAGAAGGAGCACAGATGCAAGGAGCCCTTAATGGAACATTGACCTCAGACTGCACCTGTTCCAATGGCAGAAGCGTCCACTTCAATTATAAATGGATGACTTGGGTCAGGGTGCCGTAAACAAGGTCCATGTACAAAAGCCTCTTTCAGAGCCTGAAAGACTGCAATTACTTCTGGAGTCCAATTCTTGGTATCTGCTCCCTTACGAGCAAGTGCCATAAGGGGGGGTTGCGACAAGGGAGTAGTTTGCTATAAAATGTTGATAATAATTTGTGAAACCTAGAAATCGCTGTAATGCCCGTAGACCCGTAGGTCGTGGCAAATCTTGGATTCTCTGCTGTTTACTAGGATCCATCTAGAAGCCGAGTCTAGATACAATATACCCAAGGAAAGGCAGGCTCTCCTTCTCAAACAGACACTTGTCTATCTTGGAGTAAAGGCGATTTGAATTGAAGCACAGCGCGGACATCCTGATGATGGGTGGCAATGTCTTTTAAAAACATGAGTATGTCTAAGTAGGTGATGACTTTCGTATACAGATCATGGAATATCTCATTTATCATGTGCTGAAACACCACAGGGGCATTACAAAGGCTAAACGGCATTACGAGATATTCGTAATGCCCATCTCTAGTATTGAAGGTGGTTTTCTAGATGTTTTCTGGGCATATGCGGATCAGATTGTAGGCTCCTCGCATGTCTAATTTAGTGAAGATGATGGCCCCTTGAAGACAATCAAATAGTTCATTAATTAACTGTAGAGGATTCTTGTCCTTATGAGTTATGACATTTAGGCCACGATAGTCAATACGTAGTTGTAAGGACCCATCCTTCTTAGTAATGAAAAAGAAGTCTCCACCAGCAGGCGACGTGGAAAGGCGAACAAATCCCTTAGCTATGTTCTCATGGATGTAATCTGACATAGTTTGGGTTTCCGGTACAGAGGATAGGTTCTGCCCCTGGGAGGCGACATTCCAAGCAAGAGTTTGAAGAGAGAATCAAACTCCCGATGCGGAGGAAGGATGTTGGCCTTCTGTTTGGAGAAGACATCCTCAAATTCAGTGTAAGGCACTAGAAAGCCTGAGTCGATAGCAGCCAGCGGGAGCACAGAGGGTGGTTCCACCTTTCTTAAACAGGAGGGGTGGCAGGAAGGACTCCACTCCAACAGTTGAAGAGTCTCCCAATAGAACCACGGAGAGTGACACTGAAGCCAGGGTAGACCTAGCACCACCGGGTGGATGGATTTGTCTAGTATGAAGGATTCAACTTCCTCCTCATGCAAGGCTCCAGTCTGACAACGAACAGGAATGGTAAATTGTGTAATCCTCCCAGGTAACGGGTCACCATGAATAGAGGCGATAAATAAAGGTATCTCAATGGAGTGAGTAGGGATACTCAAGTGTACGGCTAGATCCTTCATTAGGAAGTTTCTGCCAGCTCCTGAGTCAACCAAAGCCAGGGTAGGAAAAGAGCAGGAATTCCATGTCAGGGTAACTGGAAGTGTCAGCTGGGATGCCGGAGAAGTAGCGCCCAAGTTCAGGACCCCTACCAAACTTAGACCAGCAAGTTTCCCAGACAGATGGGACAAGAAGCAGATGATGTCCTTTAGCCCTGCAATACAAGCACAGGCCTGAATGGCTCCTCCTGAAGCACTCTTCTGGGGTAAGACGTCCACGCTCTAGCTGCATATGCTCCTTGAGTTTGTTAGGAGGTGGAACTCCACTAGTTGCAGGGCCCTCAGAGGGACTAGAACGGGAACGTTCCGCAGCTGGGCAACAAGGCACTAAGACTTCCTGGAGGCGATGGTCTATGCGACCCATGAAGTCGATGAGGCCCTCGAGAAAGGTCGGTAGTTCAGAGGCTGCAAGCTCATCCTTGAGCTGAGGTGAAAGACCATCTAGGTAAATGGATCGGAGGCAGTATTCTTGCCAGCCCAGCTCAGTTGCTAGGGTGAGAAATTCAAATAATATATTCGTTAAGCATCCGATGGCCTTGCCACAGGTGTAGAAGGTCCAAACTTGCCATTGCCTCCCTTCCTGGATCATCAAACGTCCGACGGAAGGTGAAGACGAAGCATGGTAACTTTTGGAGAAGAGATTCTACTCGTTCCCATAAGAGAAAAGCCCAAGCCAATGCCTTGCCTTCCAGGCGAGAAAGGATGATGTCATCCTGGAATACCTTTGTGATGTCATTTTAAAATATGGAAGGCTGCAAAGTGAACTGCATGTAGCACTGGTTTATGAAGCCCCTACAAAGCTTCAGGTTGCCATTAAAACGGGACAGAGCAGGTAGAGAGAATGAAGCTCTGACTGAAGTAGCCGGTGCCAGAGAACTGGATGAGACTGGCATGGAAGCCACTGGGGCTGGATGAGAGTCCAGACATGTATTGAGGAACTCTATGGATGTAGCCAACACCTCAAGAAACCGCTGCTGTTCCTGGATCTTCACAGCCAGACCCGGAATGGCCTGGAGGGCTGATGGCTTCGCCGGGTCCATGGCCTTGGCAAACTGTTGTGGCGGTGGACCCCTGGCCCAAGGTGGTGTTGGCTCCACCCATGGGGGAATCCCCCATGGGTCCCCAACATTGGGAGGCGAGACCAAGCAGGAAGCAGAGGCTGACTGGAGCTTCGCCAATACTAGCCCTCGTTCCCCACAGGTTGAGCCCTTGGGTACTGGGGCTGGCTGGACTTAGGTGGGCCTCTACATGTTTGATCCCAATGGAGGTGTCCAGAGGCAGAGTGCTGGGAGGCAGCGGAGATGGAGGGTCCCAGTAGCAAAAGGCGAGAGCCAAAATTGAGTCCAAACAGAGGGCTGAGGCCGGCAGCTGGAGACAGGGTGTGGTTCAGCTGAGTAGTTGAAGGCAGGCAGCTAAAGGTGAGGTCAGGTCCGAGCAAAGGGTCTAAGGCAGGCGGCTGTAAGCAAGGTCAGGTTCAGGTCCGGGTCAAGCCAATGAAGTCCATCTGAAGGTAGAGCAGGAACAGGAACAGGAGGAGCAGGAGATGGAGCTGGAACGGGTACTGGATCAGGAAGCTGGAACTGGAACAGGTACTGGAACAGGAACTGGAGCAGCAACAAAGCACCCAACAGAGAAGTATGGAGAACTATTGCCAAGGCAAGCTCTGAGTGTCTGAGCCTGCCTTAAATAGTGGAGCTGGTTGACTTCATAACCTGGGGCCTCAGGAGGCTTTCCCGCCGTGGCCCCTTTAAATCCCAGAGAGGCGTATGCGCCTAAGGCCAGAGAGGAGGAAGTAGTGGCATCTCCCCACGCTGCATGCAGGGAAGACTGGTCAGCCCCGGAGGAACTCGCAGCAACACAGGAGGGTCCCAGGAATATGGAAGGAGCACGGGCACGGAAGGGTCTGCCCACTGCTGCCAAGGAGGTCGGGCCAGCTCTGGGGTCCTGGTGTCAAGGGTGAGTAAGCCAGACCATGGGCCTGCCATAGCCAGGGAGCACAATAGAAGCCCAATCCACTGGTATAGGCTTCTTCTTCCCCAGAATGTTCCCCAGTTTCTAACAAATATAAAACCCTCTTCCCTGCATCACTGTCTCATCCACACACTGAGACTCTGGAGTTCAGCCTGCTTCTGGGATCCTGTGCCTAGAAGGAGGAGCATTTATGAAAATGTAACTCTGGAGGTTCTGGACTTCAGTTTCTTATGTAAGAGCCTAAATTTAGCCTCCAGAATCTCCCTCCTGCACTTTCAAATTCATCGGTATCCACAAGTACCAAAACATTTAGCTCCTCATTGTAATCTCTAAAATCATATCTAGGTGGCACATGAGGTCCGCTACCTTTGCACAAGGCAGACAAGTTACTAAATGATTCTCACACACATCAGCCACCCACCTACCTTCATTTTTAATGATAGAATCACCCACTATAATGACCACCCTCATCCTTCCTTCCTGGGCAGACAGGTCTGGAGACACATCATCAGTGTGAAAAGATAAGGCATCACCTGGAGGGCAGGTTATAGCTACAGGATCACTTCCTGCCACATCAAGCTAATGGTCTACTGTCAGGTGATCTTACTCCTCCAAAGCAGTACAAGGGCTGTTTGAATGCGGTTGGGACCACTCTACTACATCCATGAAGATTTCCTCTATATGCCTCTCTCTATCTCAGTTCCTCTGGGTCTGCCACTCTGGCCTACAGAGATTGGATTAATTCTCTGAGAGACAGGAGCTCTTTGCACAAGGTAAATGTCATAACAGGAGATGCTAAGGAGGTAAAATTTCTAGGTGAAATAAATGACTACTTAATAGAGCAATTGGTACAAGAACCGACATGGAAAAGGGAAGCTATTTTAGATCTAATCCTTAGTGGAACACATGATTTGGTGCAAGAGGTAATGGTCCTTTGGCAGGTCACTTTACCCTCCATTGCCTAAGGTACAAACAGATTGTGAGCCCTCTGGGGACAGGGAAATAATTATAGTACCTGAATATAATCTACTTTGAAATAATTAAAAGCAGAATATAAAAAAATGGTCACTTGGCAATAGTGATTATAATGTAATCAAATTTGACTTGATCAGAGGGAGGACACTAGGGACAGGCAGAAGAAAAAATATTTTGTTTCTTTCAAACTGTTATCACATTAAGAACATGTAATTGGTTTCTAATGAGTGTGGTTTGATTTTTCTGGTATATTGTAAGGGTTGCTTTATTTATTTATTTATGTATTTGTTTATTTATTTTTAGTGTATTAACCACCTATTAACATTACTAATGTGGTTTCCATAAAAACATTCACAGTATAAAGTAAACTATTAAACAATACAATAAAAACAAATAGCCAAATAAAATATAAACATATCACTCACACCTTCTTTAAGATGTGTGTCACAATACCAACTCTGTACTGTGGAAATTACAGGTGACACGAAATTGAATGTGTTGTCCAAATTTGCCTTTCTTATTTATCAGCTTTGACAGGGTTCTTGGAAATATGGACCTTTTACTTTCTCTCACAAATATGTACATCCTTGAAAAGTAAAACTATGTAGCAAGATACAGTTTTCCTCATATCCTGTTATTGAATTCTGGATGTTACATTTCCCGATTTTCTGGTGTTGCATAAGATCTCTCTCACTACTGTAACTTTTTTCAGATTCAGAAAATCAAAATGGTTTCTCTTGAGGATTTTTTTTCTTTTGCCTGTATTTCTTCCTCTTGACTGAGTGTTTCTGTGGACAAACCAACTCAGTATAATCAACCATCAAACTGGGAGCGAGAATCAGGCTGGAATTATAGAGGGGTAGGAGAAAAAGAAGAATAAGTGCCATGATAGTAGAAACCTGTATCTTGTTTTTTCTCATTTTTGTTCTGGGCACAAACTAACCCAGTATAACAAACCAAGAAGAAAGCTAGTGTTTGAAAAATACCCAAGGCTCCAAAAGAGGGCACCAACAACAGTTTTCTGGTAAATTGTGAGGGTTGCTGTATTGAGAAAATGTTTCCCATATTCTGTAGCTGAATTCTAGCTGTTCCATTTCTTGAGTTTTTTTGTTTCCTTGACTTTCTGGGATATAGAAGATAGGCAGCAAGTTCTGTATGGTGGTATTAGGAGGTATTACAAGTAGGCATGAGGCAGCATGTGCCCTATGATAGTATTAGGGGTATGGCAGCTGGGCATGAGGCAGCAGGTCCCTGGTAGGAGAAACTTGTTTCTTTTTGTCTTTTTCACATTTTTTTTTCTGGGGACAAAACACGCAGTGCAACCAAAACAAGGTGGAAGAACCAGTCTGGGATCATTGTAGAGGGGTTAGAACAAAACAAAGAACCATAAAATAGGTGTAGTAGGGGAGAATTGTTTTTTAAAAATCTCTTTTTTCTAAGGAATAATAAACATCTCAGTACAACCAAGAAACTAACAGCAGCAAACATGGAGGCAACAAAACTCCCACACTCATACATAATAAGCAAAGCAGGTAGGTGAAGCAGTAACACCAAGACCTTTGTGGTTGTATAAGGGGCATTGAAGGCAGGCAAAGTGGTAGCAAGGTCGTCAAGATGCTTTCAGTCCTTGTGCTATTCACATGGAAAAACTGGAAACCCAAGCAATAGCAAGTTGATTTTCAGAACGACCAGCTTTTTCATTAACAGTGCTACCAGCCTTGAGCAATGAGGGCTCACAATGTCCCCTCTCATTGAAACATACATTCACTGGGTAGATTGATTGGTGGGCAGTAAAGATAGTGCTGTACCACTTTGGCTAGGTCTGGCCAGATGATGGACTTATGTGCCCAGAATGCCAGTGCATCTGTGCCCGTATCTTCAATGGGCTTTGTGAGTTAGTATATACAGATTTTTGCTCTGAATTCCACTTTACCTGAGCCAAAAGTCTTTCTTCTTGCCAGATGCTTTTGCTCTAGTCTGTGCCAGGGAAGATACTTCTTTGCAGGCAATGTGATTTTGGCATATAGTGGTGGGGGAGGAAGTGCTAATTGTCAGGGTGCTGCTCCTGTTTGCACTACTATGAGGTGGCCACTGTTTCCTCCTGTGCTAAATCCTTACTCTACATCTGCCTCATATGCTCCTCCTGACAGACCTTCTGTTCCAGCATCTCCTTCATGTTTGTGAGTCATTGGGACTAGAGGGTGAGAGTCCCTTTTGCCCAGGGATTAAGTAGTGTAGCAAGCATGTATGTATTGTTTTTCATCAGAGATTTCAATCTCTCTTGCACTTTATGCTACAAGACTTCCACAAACTGCAATACCTCATCTCCCATTCTCTCATCCTGATGAAAGCCCTCCAACATTTCCTCCAGATAACATTGCCCTAGGTGGTGCTTCTGGAACTGAAGTCCTCCATGGCATCCTTGAAGGCCTTCAGGATTTGTACCAGCTGTTTCATGACTGCCTAATCATGAAGCTCCAGGGGAAAATTTTAAACCTATCCCTATTTCCTGAGATAGATCATAAAATAGTGGCTGCTTCTCCACTAAAATCTTCAGCACCATGAAGGTGGAATTCCAGCAGGTTCCAGTATTGACAATGAGATGCTTGTGATGCATCCCAAATTTTTGTTTTTCCTAGAGAAGCTGCCCCACTTTCACATTTCTATGGAAGTGCCCTGCTATTTTTCTGCAATTCTCTAAAAGCTCTGGCACGTATTCATTCTCGTGATCCTTTGATCTCAGCCCCAAGTGCAGAGTGTGTGAAAAATGTCAGATACCCTGAAAGCTCCCATCATATATTGCCTTAAACATATTTGCACCATTGTTTGTGACAAGGTACGTTGCCTTAAGATTCCTGGCTCTCTGACCTAGCTGCCAACCCTCCAGCATCTCTTATAGCTGATAGAATATTGGCCAAGGTATGGGACTCATCCATTGACTGGGTGGGCAGCAAAGTCCACCTGTACCATAATGCTCTGTTGCTGTTAGAGCTGCTATCTGCTCCTACGTCCACCAGATCCCACCAGTATGCCATTAGGGAGAAATAAGAGTCTATAGCATTCACAGAGGTCCAGATTTTTCTGGTGAAATGAACACTATTCCTCTCTACTAGTACCTTGATGGTTGTACAGGCTGGGGATGACCTTCTTACTAAAGGTGGTCCTGGAGCAGATGCTTAAAGCCCATATTCTCTACTACCTGCAGGGCTGGTCATCAAGGGCAATCATTTCCCCAATGAGCTGCCTGCCCCCTCTCCTAGGACAGTGCTACCAAACACTATCCCATTTCCTCCATGGTGGGCTGTCACTTTTTATGCATGGCAGGAGGCTGCTGGCCTGCCACTTTTCAACTTCTTTCCTCTGACTAGAAGAAGGGGTCCTTGGCTAGTATTGCCACCCTCCCCAGATGCTGCCCTGATGGATGCTGCTTCTGCATGCCTCGGCTGATATCTTTAGCACAGTAAATACACTGAGCCAAACACTGGTCCTCTCTGACTTTGTAATGCCTCCAGACTCTGGATATTTTTCATACTCCCTTCTCTTCATTCTTGGGAATGGATGCTGGCACTGGAGTTGAGATAGAGGGTGGATCCCGAAAAACAATGCCAGGGGCATTAGTCACGCTATTTACCTGTGCTGCCTGCTTTTCCTCACCATCATCAAATAAACTACTTAATGAACATTATTATTCCAGAAATATTACTTCTTCTCAGCACAGCAAATAATAATTGAATAAAATCTATTCAAAACTGAAACAATAAATATCAATATTAGATTGCTAACTTTGAATGTTTTGATTATTCAATAGTATTAAAATATATACAATAACTTTAAATAAGAACCTGTTAATACAATATTTATTTTATTTATTTATTTATTTAAAGTTTTTCTATACCGGCATTCGCGATAAATATCGCATCATGTCGGTTTACAATTAACAAGTGGATAGGTAACAAAAAAGTTAAAAAATAACATTTATCTTATTAATAATAATAATAATAATAATAATAGTAGTAATAAAACATTAAACAAGAGAAGGCTAAGGTATGCAGTTACAATAAAACAAGGGAGTAATACAACTTGGAGCATAGAAAAGAAGCAGGGGAATAAATAGAGAGAACGTAAATGCCAGTCAATGTGCTTAAAGCATTAATGAATTGTCCTTATGAGGTAGGGATATTAATTACCATGATTAAGGCAAAGTCTGAGCGCCTAGTTAATAATGGAATAGGTTCAGTTTAGTTCAGGAAAGGCTTTCATGAATAGCCACGTTTTGAGTCTTTTCCTAAATGTGGGAAGGCAGGGTTCCTGTCGCACTTGAATGTAATTTTTGTGAACCGTTGCGATCTTCCATTGGAATAAAATAAATAAATAAAATCATCACTCGTTTCCTCTGTCTCCTCCAATCCTGGAAACTGAGATGCTAATCACTAATCCTCCAAAACTCTTCAACTAATAGCTGTCTAATTTCTTCTTCAAGGAATCTCATCCAAGATAATTCATCTTCAGAATCAAATGCAAATATTGACTGTGCTACCTTGACATAAGTAAATAAGGAAGAGCTGTTGCGTGTGCCGCCCAATGTAGGCCCACGTCCGGGCCTACTTATCCTCGATTCTGGCTCCTGCTCCCAGTTCGACCTCCCTCGTGGCTGTGGGCAGCCGCCTGCGTACCCGAGATTCCTCCGTCGTCCCCGGCTCCTCCACGGACTCTCCAGCTCCGCGGCGGATCTCCCCACATGGTCAGTGGGGAGACGCCGCCTTCCAGCACCATGCCGCCTCCTAGGCGCGCGCACCTGTCTAAGCTTTAAAGGGGCCACAGCGGGAAATCACCCCGCGGCCCCGGATGATGACATCACTGGGTCCCAGTATATAAGGCCAGGCCCAGCCAGTTGCAACAGGGCTCCACGCTAGTCGTGAGCTCGTTGCTTGTTCAGGTTCTCGTCTCTGTTCCTGGTTCCTGGCTTGTTCCTGTTCTCGTCTGTGTTTCTGATACCTGATCCTGCCTTCGCTCCTGGTTCCTGATTCCTGTCCTTGTTCCTGGTTCCTGCTCCTACCCGGTCCTAGTCCTTGCTTCTGATTGACTTCTGGCTTGATCCCTGCTTCGCCTGACCATGCTTCTGATTGACTTCTGGCTTTACTCGTGCTTCACCTGACCACACTTCTGATTGACTTCTGGCTTGACCTCTGCTTCACCTGACCATCCTCGGATTGACTCCTGGTTTTGACCTGTGCTCGTTTGAGCCCCTGTCCTTGTCTTCCGCCTGTCCAGATGACAGCCTGCTCTCCAATGCCTCTCTTGGTTCTACCCTGAACTTGGCCTCTCAGGCTTCAGCCTTCTTTTACTCGGTCACCACCTGTCTTGCCTCCCGTTCTCTATTGGCACCCAGATTTCTGGAAGTCTGCCTCACCTAGACTCATTCTGCTGCCACTGCTGACCTTTGACTGATCCCGACATCGCATCCTGGGAGTCCTCGGATGGAGGCCCACCTAAGGCCAGCCGGCCCCGGTACCCAAGGGCTCAACCTGCAGGGAACGAAGGCTGGTATTGGCGAAGCTCCAGCTTCGCCAATACGTCATTCAGCCAGCTCTGCCTACCGATGGTGGGGACACGTAGGGCTTGCCCTGCGGGTAGTGTCAATTCCACCTCAGGCCAAGGGTCCACCTCCGGCGCAACAAGAGCATGCTGCTTGTTTTGGGTCTCACACTTCTGCTATCTGTGCTACCCTGCTACTGTCTGCCTTGGATAGTTCTGTCACCCTTTCCCTTGCCACCAAAACAACAGGGAGAGAAACAAGTGGTGTTGTCACATCCTCTACAAATTTCTATTTTTTATGGCTGAAGCTGACTGCCTCTCATAAGCAGAATGATGAGAACAAATAAGCACATATGTAAGTAAGCACCAAACATTCAACTTTATTAAAATTTCTTTCTCCTATCTCCTATTGCATAGAGAGAGGAATATCAAGTAAGAAAAGGGAAGTGATTATCCCCTTGTACAGGTCCTTGGTCAGGCCTCACCTGGAGTACTGTGCTCATTCTGGAGACCGTATCTCTGAAGGGACAGAGACAGGATGGAGGCGGTCCAGAGAAGGGCGACCAAAAAGGTGAAAGGTCTTCATCAAATGACTTATGAGGAGAGATTGAAGAATCTAAATATGTACACCCTATAGGAAAGGAGGAGCAGAGGCGATATGATACAGACTTTCAGATACTTGAAAGGTTTTAATTATCCAAAGACAATGACAAAGCTTTTCTGTCGGAAAAAAATCAGCAGAACCAGGGGTCACCATTTGAAGCTCCAGGGAGGAAGACTCAGAACCAATGTCAGGAAGTATTTCTTCACGGAGAGGGTGGTGGATGCCTGGAATGCCCTTCCGGAGGAAGTGGTGAAGACCAGAACTATGAAGGACTTTAAAGGGGCGTGGGATAAACACTGTGGATCCATAAAGTCTAGAGGACGTGAATGAAGAGTGGGTGGCTCGCGGGAATGACGGCTACTACCTGGAGGTAATACCCTTATTCAATAAACATACACATGGTAAATGAGACTCCAACATTGCCCTAAGACACAAACATTGCTCTAAGCTTCAACGGCAAGAGGAAATGTGGAAAAAAGGATTTGCATTCACAAAAAAGAAGGGAGTAGCGGCGGTTACTACCCCAAACCAAATAAGCCTGATACTTCACTTTCTATGCATAACCAGCATAGCTCTCTCCTTCAACGGCAGGGGAGAAAGACTGATATTTCACGCATATCCAGCATAGCTCTCTACTTCAACGGCAGGGGAGAAAGTCTGATACTTCAATTTCAGTGCATATCCTGCATAGCTCTGTGCTTCAACGGCAGGGGAGAAAGTCTGATACTTTGTGCATATCCAGCATAGCTCTCTGCTTCAACGGCAGGGAGAAAGTCTGATACTTCACTTTCAATGCATATTCAGCATAGCTCTCTGCTTCAACGGCAGGGAGAAAGTCTGATACTTCACTTTCAATGCATATCCAGCATAACTCTCTGCTTCAAAGGCAGGGGGAATGAAGAAAAGTGGATCAATATACAGACAACAACCAACAAGGACTGAATTACATAGTCTGGGTAAACAAATGGGCATGGGTGTACCTTGCTTATTGCGGCGGTTACTACCCTTAACTAATTAAACTAGATATTTCACTTAGATGCAGCTCCAACACTGCTCTCTACTTTAATGGAGGGGGTGGAAGGGAAATAGAACCAAAAGGTTACTAAGAGCCAAAAGTAACAGATAAGTATGAGAAAAAAAAAAGTGTGAAGCTTGCTGGGCAGACTGGATGGGCCATTTGGTCTTCTTCTGCCGTCGTTTCTATATATAGGAACTGTTAAGAAGGTTTTATTCCAACCAAAATATAAGCAAACTCAACATATAGCTTTGATATTAAAAAAATGTTACTGTTCCCTAATGGCACACCTATAATATGTTATCTATACCAATCAACGTTTAACCCTATTTTGTGCCTTTTTGTAAACCGTTGTGATGGTAAATTAACTTAATGATGGTATAGAAAAGTTTTAAAATAAATAAATAAATAAATTAGGTGCAGGACTCCCTCTCCTAGTTCCTCCTCTGCCATCAACATTTTTCCCATGGCATCTGCCTTCCCCTGACATCATAGAACTAGTCACTGCCTACTGGAGATTTGGATAATAACAGGATTTTATTCTTTATAAGTTGTTCTGTAACTAACTGTGTGTATACTACTGCCTTTAATTACCACTCTGTGCATGAGTGTGGAGAACTACACACACAGACAATGCAGTGTTGTACTAGTGTGCACTAGTGCATAGCTGTGATTGCTCTACTCACAGGCAGACCAAAACAAATACTGGCAACCTGCCTGGTATGCTACTTGCTTTACTCTCACTGTGCACTGCTTTGCTCATCTCACTGGGCTGGACTGGACAAGCAATGCCCACTCAGAGAAAAATGCACTCTGTACTAGCACTGCTGGACTGCTGCAATTCTCCTCACTCTCTTCCGCCAACACTCAAAGCCTACCTGCAAACTTCCCCAGGGGAGAAAAAAATCAGCAGTAAAATGCCACTGCTGGCTGTCTGCAATGCTTTCATTTCTCAAAATAACTCATGAGGAAATTAAAAAGTCATGGGATAGGAATCAATGTTCTATTGTGGATTGAGAACTGGTTAAAAGATATAGAGGAGGCTAAATGGTCAATTTTCTCAATGGAAAAAAGTGAATAGTGCAATGCCCTAGGGATCTGTCCTGGGATCACTGCTTTTAGACATATTTATAAAAAACCTAGAGATGGGAACAATTATGTGAGTTGATAAAATTTGCTGATGATACAAAATTATTCAAAGTTGTTAAATCACAAGAGGATTGTGAGAAACTGCAGAAGGACCTTGCAAGACTGGGAACCTGGGCATCCAAATAGCAGATGACATTTAATGTGGACAAGTGAAAGTGATGCATGTAGGGAAGTACAACCTAAATTATAACTACACAATGCAATGTTCCATACTGGGAGTCACTATTTAGTAAAAGTATATAGGAATCATCATGGATAATATGTTGAATCCTCTCCTCAGTGTGTGGCAGCATCCAAGAAATCTAGGAATTATTAGGAAAGGAATGAATAATTAAACATATTATATCATAATGCTTCTCTATCATTCTATTGTGAGACCGCACCTTGAGTATTATGTACAATTCTGCTCATCGCATCTCAAAAACATATTGTGAAATTAGACAAAATACAGAGAAGGGAGGCCAAAATGATAAAGGGGCAGGAATGATACCCCTATGAGGAATGACTAAAGACATTAGGGCTCTTCAACTTAGAGAAGAGATGACTGAGGGGCGGTATGATATAAATCTATAAAATAATGAGTGGAGTGGAATGGATAAACGCAAATTGGTTGTTTACTCTTTCAAAAAATATGAAGATTAGAAGATATGCAATGAAGTTAATAGGTAATGCATTTAAGACAAATGGGAGAAAAATGTATTTTACTCAATGCATACTTAAACTCTGGAGTTCATTGCCAAAGGATATGGTAAAAGTTGTTAGTTTAGCTGGATTTAAATAAAGGTTTGGACAAGTTCCTGGAAGAAAACTCCAAAATCCATTATTAAGATGGAGTTGCAGAAATCCACTCCTTAACTCTAGGATAAGCAGCATGGAATCTATCTGCTCCTTGGTATCCTGCCAGGTACTTGTGGATTGGCTACTGTTGGAAATGGGATCCTGGGATTGATGGACCTTTGGTCTGAGCCAGTGTGGTAATTCTTATGTTCTTATGAATTGGGAAAATCTACTGCTTATCCCTGGGATAAGCAGCATATAGGGGTAGATTTTAAAAGAAGCGCGATCAGCCTACTTTTGCTTGCGCATCAGACTCAAGCAAAAGTACGCTGGATTTTAGTAGATACGCGCGGAGCCGCGCGTATCCACTAAAATCCTGGATCGGCGCGCGCAAGGCTATCGATTTTGTATAGCCTGCGCGCGCCGAGCCGCGCTGCCTCCCCCCGTTCCCTCCAAGGCCGCTCCGAAATCGGAGCGGCCTTGGAGGGAACTTTCCTTTGCCCTCCCCTCACCTTCCCCTCCCTTCCCCTACCTAACCCACCCGCCCGGCCCTGTCTACACCCCCCCCTTACCTTTGTCGGGGGATTTACGCCTCCCGGAGGGAGACGTAAATCCCCGCGCGCCAGCGGGCCTGCTGCGCGCCGGGCCGTGACCTGGGGGCGGGTACGAAGGGCGCGGCCACGCCCCCGGGCCGTAGCCACGCCCCGTACCCACCCCCAAAACGCTGCCGACACGCCCCCGGAATGCCGCGACGACCGGGCCCGCCCCCCGACACGCCCCCGACACGCCCCCCTCCGAGAACCCCGGGACTTACGCGAGTCCCGGGGCTCTGCGCGCGCCGGGAGGCCTATGTAAAATAGGCTTCCCGGCGCGCAGGGCCCTGCTCGCCTAAATCCGCCCGGTTTTGGGCGGATTTAGGCGAGCAGGGCTCTGAAAATCTACCCCATAATCTATTGACCATTTGGGATCTTGGCAGGTACTTATGACTTGGATTGGCCACTGTTGGAGACAGGATACTGGACTTAATGGACCTTTGCAGTGACCTAAAGGCAAATATTATGTTCTTATGTTCTTATAGTTGTCACTGGTGACTCTTTGGTTTGAAAATACATTCTCTTGTATATTCAGATGTGCAATTTTATTTTTTTATGTATTCAAGTATATGTTGGTGTCTCTTCTCTCTTCCTTCTACTTTTCTCTATCTTGCTCTATTCATTTCCAATTCTCCCATATGTCTTCTACTCCACACTTTCCACAACACCTCTTTCTCTAATATCCCCATCTCCTCCATCAGATGCATTCTGTTTGCTGAGAGTTTGATATAACATGTGAGCTAAAACGTTAACATATTGTTCCAGGCAGGTGTTACATTTTAGGCCTTGGAATGTGTTCTAGAAAACTTATGGAAAAGGTCATCCCATGCAAATAGAATAATAGCTGCTAAAGTCTAATTTCCATGTGATATTCCTTCATCTACATGCATAGATGAAGGAATATCAGACTAACTTTGGAGTTATATTCAGCAATACAGCCGCACTATTGAATTTAGCCAGCACTCTTAGCAACTTTAGGACATCTCTTTGGCCCGATCAGACGTTAAGTCTTCCAGCTAACTCTGAATATTGGAATTAGCCAGTTAATTTAGCTGGTTATCTCATCTTCCGAGTTATTCCCTCGAAGCTCCCCTAACTTATCTGGCTAAATTCTTGCCACTTTACATATTTGCCTGCCAGATATATCCCCAAATGTTCATTTAGCTGGCTAACCTCTGACTTACCTAGCTAAAAGCTTTTGAACATGGACTTCAAAATATCCTTGGCATTCACACAAAGCTTTAGTGCACAATGTAGAATTAATCAGGGGTGAATAAGAGGAAAGATTAACACACAAAAACATATATATAGCTCTGATAGCTTTACCATTAAATGCAATGAAAAGTTTTAACATAAAGCAGGTGAAAATTGACAAACTTTGTCAGTTTTGCTGTGTTTCAGAATACCATATTGGCAAGATGCTGCAGAACTTGTGATTTGTACCATTTTCCTTATTTGGAAAACAATTTTCAAAGCCTTTTACATGGGTAAATGCTTAGTTATATGCATACATTTGCTGATTGAAAATGTCTCACCCTCTATAGGGAAACTGAACTGGATATAAAGTTCAAAATGCTCATTCTTACTTTCTGGGCATTGGCAGGACTCGGGCCTTTTTATTTAAGGGCTGTTCAGCTTGGAGAAGAGACGGCTGATCTCATGATCTTAAAGACCTCTGTCTTTAAGATCATGAGAGGTCTTGAACGAGTAGATGTGACTCTGTTATTTACACTTTCGAATAATAGAAGGACTAGGGGGCATTCCATGAAGTTAGCAAGTAACACATTTAAGACTAATCGGAGAAAATTCTTTTTCACTCAGCGAACAATAAAGCTCTGGAATTTGTTGCCAGAGGATGTGGTTAATGCAGTTAGTGTAGCTGGGTTCAAAAAAAGTTTGGATAAGTTCTTGGAGGAGAAGTCCATTAATGGATATTAATCAATTTTACTTAGGGAATAGCCACTGCTATTAATTGCATCAGTAGCATGGGATCTTCTTAGTGTTTGGGTAATTGCCAGGTTCTTGTGGCCTGGTTTTTGGCCTCTGTTGGAAGCAGGATGCTGGGCTTGATGGACCCTTGGTCTGTCCCAGCATGGCAATTTCTTATGTTCTTATGATCTCACACTCATTTCCCACAAGACTGTTATCACCAAGCCAATGATGAGCTGGTAAAACCCTGAGTAAAAAAGTTAAAATAAAAAGCTTTTACAGGAATAGCTCCTTTATGGTAGAACTCTGTCGTTGAGCCTTAGGCTCTTACCAAATTGCATGTTTTATTTCTATTTGTATTTTTTTTTTTTTATTTTGATTTATATTCTGCATTTCAGGCACTTCAAAACATTGTTCCAATGGACTCTGAAAGCCCTATTATTTGCTTCCATTAGCAATTAGGGTCCCTATTTACTAAGCATTTTCCCCATAGGTACAGAATGGGAGAAAAGCTTTAGTAAATCAGGCTCTAAGATAGCTAAAATTAGAAGATTTGACTGATATGGTGAAATCTAGCTGCACAACATAGAAGTATAGGTTTAGAGAAAGAACAATGGGTATATGTTTTATTAATGGAATGAGTTATGCAGAGAGAATACACAGGTATTTACTATAGTGTCCCTCAATCATCTCGGGTTGGGATACTGGGACAAGCAGACAGGATGGAAAAATAACAGTTTCTTTTTATAATTGTGGGGAACCTTGGCCCCCCACTAGATGGTCATAGATCCCTACAGGTGATAGTGAAGGGGATAGATCTTCCCCTGAGGATGCCTGCAATGGTTCAGTCCTTGACCAGAAGAGGGGTTGGAGCCTTAGTGAGTGTGATCAATTGAGTTTGGATTTTGTTGAGAGAGGAGCTGGTTTTTGTTCCTGATCTGGTTTTGGATTGGGAGTTTGCTCTTTGTCTAGGGTGCCCCATGCTTAAGAACATAAGAACATAAGAAATTGCCATGCTGGGTCAGACGAAGGGTCCATCAAGCCCAGCATCCTGTTTCCAACAGAGGCCAATCCAGGCCATAAGAACCTGGCAATTACCCAAACACCAAGAAGATCCCATGCTACTGATGCAATTAATAGCAGTGGTTATTCCCTAATTCATCTTGATTAATAGCAGTTAATGGACTTCTCCTCCAAGAACTTATCCAAACCTTTTTTGAACCCAGCTATACTAACAGCACTAACCACATCCTCTGGCAACACATTCCAGAGCTTACTTGTACATTGAGTAAAAAAGAATTTTCTCTGATTAGTCTTAAATATGCTATTTGCTAAATTCATGGAATGCCCCCTAGTACTTCTATTATTTGAAAGTGTAAATAACCGATTCACATCTACTCGTTCAAGACCTCTCAGGATCTTAAAGACCTCTATCACATCCCCCCTTAGCCGTCTCTTCTCATAAGAACATAAGAAAATGCCAAACTGGGTCAGACCAAGGGTCCATCAAGCCCAGCATCCTGTTTCCAACAGTGGCCAATCCAGGCCATAAGAACCTGGCAAGTACCCAAAAACTAAGTCTATTCCATGTTACCATTGCTAATGGCAGTGGCTATTCTCTAAGGGGCAGATTTTTTAAAAATACGCGAGCGCGTACTTTTGTTCGCGCAGCAGGTGCGAACAAAAGTACGCTGGATTTTATAAGATACGTGCGTAGCCGCACGTATCTTATAAAATCCGGGGTCAGTGCGCGCAAGGGGGTGCACATTTGTGCAACCTGCGTGCACCGAGCCCAGCGCGAGCTGCATGTTCCCTCCGAGGCCGCTCCAATTTCGGAGTGGCCTCGGAGGGAACTTTTCCTCGCCCTCCCCCCACCTTCCCCTCCCTTACTCTACCTAACCCACCCCCCCGGCCCTATCTAAACCCGCCCTTACCTTTGTCGGCAAAGTTACGCCTGCTTTCAGCAGGCGTAACTTTGCGCGCGTCGCCGGCAGCCCCGCTCCGTCCTCTGGTCCCGGGGGCTGGTCCGGAGGCCTCGACCACGGCCCCCGGGCCGGCGCCACGTCCCCGAGCCCGCCCCTGAAATGCCGCGTTGGCTGTGTTCCATTAAATCATGTCTTTCTATGTGTTCTACGATTTTTATCTTGGTAGGGACTATCCCTCCCTGAGAGTAGAAAGGACTTTAGTAAGAAGATTTTTCAGGATTTGTTTGTACCTGGATGAATCCTGTTCCTGCTGGTGAAGTAACTCCATAACCACAGGGCAGGAGGGAGAAGACCTGGTTATTCCTTTCCAGCCAGTGAGAATGCTACAGTGACTCTTCATCCACTGGTGATGTTTTGGATTTTAAGCAGGGTTGCATTTTTAGTTTTTGTACCACCTCTTCTCACTGTTTGACTGGGCTGTAAAAGACTTGCTGGTATCCAGAAAAAAAGACCTTTTCCCCTAAGTGGTCAACTATAGGAGTCCAGAAGAGTTTCAAGATCAAATTGGAGACCCCAACTAGATCTCCCCCACGGGGAACACAGAACACAAGATGAGAACATCTGGGACTCTGCTGGACTGCAGGTACAAGAATTTTCTGGGATTTAGGGGACTCCCCTCAGTAGGCTTCCCTTCTGGACTGGGACCTTGCCCTGCAGACAAGTAAGGGGGTGAGCTGCTCTCTGGGAGTAGTGAAAAGGACACCTGCACAGAGTAATGAAGAGAGAGTTCCCTCTGTATGATCTAACACAGATGTGAGATAAGACAACACATTGATTGGGTATTTATTTAATTTTGAGCACCCACATTGTGTTCTGCTATTTATACAGCACTAATATCACCAAAGAGGAAAGTAACACACCTAAGGGAGGATTCCTGTTCACCGCCTGAGCCTAAAAAGTTAAGCCTTTCCCCCATAGAAAGAATCCACTCCTTGGGACTTGTTAAAACTGGGGAAGTGGCAAAAGGGGATAGCCCTGAGAGAAATTCTTTGGGTGCCCTCTGGACAATCATAACATCTGAAAAACAGTTCCATAGTTTTAGCAGAATCTTTTCTGAGCATGTTAATAAAGACCACCACTGTAATTATTTAGTAGGCCACTTTAATGCGTAGTATTGAGAAATGTAATAGGATTGCAAAAGATGTTTATTAGATCAACTGGGATTATTCTATATTTATATAAGGTTACATTTTTTATTTGTTCTTAATGGGCATTACATTATGATTGTGATAGGTTATGTTTTATATTTGTATTTTATGCTTTGTTATGCTGTAATTGATTTTATAGCTTGAATGCACATTGCTTTATATTGGCTATGGCTGAAAAAGGTGAACTATAAATGCTGTTCTAAAGTAAATTTAATTAAAATATGATCATTGTTCCACATTGCATGCACTTTTAGCCACATTTACAGAAGGCATTACCAGGCAACATTTGAGTTGGGGTAGAAAAATAACCTTCGTGGATTCCATTTTCAATTTTACTTGCATTATTTTCCATGGAAAATCTACCCACACAAAAAGAAGATGCAAAACTCCACAGCTACTTTGTACCCATAAGTTTCACAGTAAAACCACATGCACTTCCTCTATGAAAACTGTACAAAGTCTGCTGGCAAAAAGTACTCGTGGAAATTGTCCCAGTGCAGACAGTCTAAAAAGTGCCCACTTTGGGGTAGATTTTCAAAGAGTTACGCATGTAATATACGCGCGTAACCCTTTAACCCCCCTCCCCCCTGCGCGCGCCGAGCCTATTTTGCGTGCGCATGTTATAAAATCGGGGTACATTTGTGCGCGCCGGGTAGCACAAATGTACCCCGTGCATGCTTGTTTAAAAATCTGCTCCTGTGTGTGAGCAGTTTCAGTTAAAAGAAAGTCACCAAAAAGCCATTACTTGCACGGTGTTTTTTCCCTGCCAGAAGTTGCAGGAAATTAAAGCCCTGGTCAAAAATGTTGCTGTTTCAAAATTGTGCAAAGAAACTGACTGGAGGGAGGGAAGGGACAGATGACTTTTTGTTTCCCTTCTTTTGCCTGAAACTAACATTTGACCCTCAATCTGCTTTTTCTTTTTCATTTATTTTTCAAAACTTCAACACCTCCTCATGCAATAGCAACAAATAGGACTTTCTGTGGGTTGCAGGTACAAATAACTTCCTCTAAAAAGAGGTGATAGGGCAAAATAGTATTGAAATTCCAGAAAGCATACGGCAAACATGAAAGATGGTGGGGAAGTAAAACTAGAGGTCAGATATGAGCATGGTAAATACAGTATTCATGGAGAATGAGCAGACTACACAAAAGTCAAACCTTTTGCGGTGAAATGAAAGAAGTAGAACTAGGGGTGATGATATGAAACTCCAAGGGGGTAGCCTCAGGAACCCGGATAGTCAAAAACTCTGAATACTACAAGGTCAGACAGGTAGCAATTTATCCAGCTAAGTGGCGATCACTGAAGAATAAGCAGCTATGTTTAGCAGCTGGATAAGTCTCTTCTCCAACTAAGTAGATAGCCAAATATGCAGGACCGGTGCATCCATTAGGAAAACAAGGCAGTTGCCTAGAGCACCAAAGTTTGGGGGGCAGAAAAATCCTATCAGCATGAGGCCCAGAGGGCTGCTATGCCAGAGATAATATGGCCAAAAAAAGGAGAGCTGTTCTGGAGCCACTGTCGTCGACAGGAGGGGGCACTGTGCTACAGGTAAGTTGGGGAAAGGGGTGCATGACTGAAGATTTGCCGAGGCTCCAAATACTCCTGCACCGGCCCTACAGATACATTTTAGGCAAGCAGTGGGTAGATCAGCGTGGCACTACTTATTCAGCTAAATTAGCACTTCTTAGCCAAATAAGTGCCTATATTTGGACTTATCCGGTTAAATTAACTGGATAGGTTAGTCTGCCATAGAACAAGTCTAACTTAGCCAGATATAACATACCTAGCTGAATACAGGGATATTCAGCAACATAGCTGTGCTGCTGAAAATACCACGTCTTATCCAGCTAACTTACAAAGACAGATAAGTCCGAATATTGGACCCAGGAAATGCTTCTTCATAGAAAGGGTGATGAAGACCACAGTAATTAAATTCAAAAGGGCATGAATTAAAAACAGAGGATCCCTACTAGGGATGTGAATCGTGTCCTCGATCGTCTTAACGATCGATTTCGGCTGGGAGGGGGAGGGAATCGTATTGTTGCCGTTTGGGGGGGTAAAATATCGTGAAAAATCGTGAAATCGTTAAAAAAATCGAAAAATCGAAAAATCGAAAAATCGAAAAACCGGCACATTAAAACCCCCTAAAACCCACCCCCGACCCTTTAAATTAAATCCCCCACCCCCAAATAACTTAAATAACCTGCGGGTCCAGCGGCGGTCCGGAACGGCAGCGGTCCGGAACGGGCTCCTGCTCCTGCATCTTGTCGTCTTCGGCCGGCGCCATTTTCCAAAATGGCGCCGAAAAATGGCGGCGGCCATAGACGAAAAAGATTGGACGGCAGGAGGTCCTTCCGGACCCCCGCTGGACTTTTGGCAAGTCTCGTGGGGGTCAGGAGGCCCCCCACAAGCTGGCCAAAAGTTCCTGGAGGTCCAGCGGGGGTCAGGGAGCGATTTCCCGCCGCGAATCGTTTTCGTACGGAAAATGGCGCCGGCAGGAGATCGACTGCAGGAGGTCGTTCAGCGAGGCGCCGGAACCCTCGCTGAACGACCTCCTGCAGTCGATCTCCTGCCGGCGCCATTTTCCGTACGAAAACGATTCGCGGCGGGAAATCGCTCCCTGACCCCCGCTGGACCTCCAGGAACTTTTGGCCAGCTTGTGGGGGGCCTCCTGACCCCCACGAGACTTGCCAAAAGTCCAGCGGGGGTCCGGAAGGACCTCCTGCCGTCCAATCTTTTTCGTCTATGGCCGCCGCCATTTTTCGGCGCCATTTTGGAAAATGGCGCCGGCCGAAGACGACAAGATGCAGGAGCAGGAGCCCGTTCCGGACCGCTGCCGTTCCGGACCGCCGCTGGACCCGCAGGTTATTTAAGTTATTTGGGGGGGGTTCGGGAGGGTGGGGGATTTAATTTAAAGGGTCGGGGGTGGGTTTTAGGGGGTTTTAGTGTGCCGGCTCACGATTCTAACGATTTATAACGATAAATCGTTAGAATCTGTATTGTATTGTGTTCCATAACGGTTTAAGACGATATTAAAATTATCGGACGATAATTTTAATCGTCCTAAAACGATTCACATCCCTAATCCCTACTGACTAGAGGATGGAAATAAAGACATGGGAAAACCTCTGTTAACTGTAGGTGTAACATTTCTGCACTGGAGTAATCTGCACGGAGCAGCAGTTAGCTACCACCCTTTACAAACTTCATGGGGATAATCTGCACAGAGCGGCAAGTACTACCTTAAGCAACTTGCTATAGAAACCGGATGGACCATCGGGTCTTTATATACCATCATTAATTTACTGTCCTGCTATGAACTTTAGCAGATTTTATAATTTATGATTCTCTATCTCTGTTTCTATTTAATAACTGTACATAAGGCCAGGGACGGTAACTTTAAACAACCGTACAGGTGCACATGTGCGCGTTTGCTGGCTCATGCCCAGGGACATGGCCATTTTATAACATACATGTGTATATGGGCATATGGTATAAAATAAGCTGAACACATGCACATGTGGACGCCATTTTAAGTAGGCACACACCTATGCGCCCAAATGCCGCTTTTATCATGTAAGTGGGGGGATTTTAATAGACATTACACTGATGTAATTACCAGTTTTCCCAGTCCCTTTGCAATTTGCTCAGGTAAGGGATAGGACTTCCTATCCCTCCTAGTAACAAGCTTGCCTTTTACCCTATTAACCCGACCTTTAACACCCTGCTCACCTCTTTACTTGTATTTGTTTTCTGACTTATACGCCATCCATAGCAGAAGTAAAGTTTACGCGGCAGGGGAGCCTGGCGTGCTTGTAAGTATTTACGCACTGGTTTCATTGAGAAAGTCAGGAACTTCCACACTCCGCCCAGACCATGCCCACATATTTTTGTGTGCGTAGCAGGACATATGCGCATATGTAGGTGCGTTTTAAAATCTGCACAGCACGCGCCAGCCGGCTTATATGCATATCTCTTGGTTTTGGTACGCAACGGGCTTTTGAATTTCACTTTAAATATTCCAGACATATAGGGACAGATTTAAGGATTAAGCAGTTAGTATCGGAAGTAATTTTCACATGTATTGAATTTGCACAAAATTTAAAGTTTGCACAGGCTCTCACAGCATTTCCAACACTCTGCAAAGAAAGTGTTGAGCATAAAAATCTTCAGAAATGAAACCAAATTATCTTTTATGTACTTCTGAAGACATGCAAGTTTTGCCAAGTCATAAATCTGACTCTAGGCAAAAACAAGCACAATACCAATTATGCACAATAGTATTTATATCCTTAAAAGTCACATAAATACACAATTGGAAATTAATGGGATTAGACCTTAAATCTTGCTTATTCTCCCTCCCTCAATCTCCCTGGCACTTCACACTTCCCTCTGCTGATTTCATATTCTGTAATAAGAAGAACAATTAACTCTAACACTCTGCATCATTCTTTCTCCAGCTCCTGGTTGCTTTGTTGTCCTCTACTCTCAGGCAATGCTGAATGAAACTAGGGTGAATGAATTCCTGCTCCTAGGCTTATCCACGTACCCAAAGCTGTGGGCTGAGTTCTTTGTATTGTTCCTCACTCTTTACCTGATGACCTTGCTGGGTAATTCTCTTATCATTACTGCTATTGCCATGGACTCTCGCCTCCAAACCCCCATGTACTTCTTCCTCAGCAACTTGTCCATCCTAGAATTATGCTACACATCTGTCACCATGCCAAACATACTGGCGAGCCTTCTGAAGAACTCAAACACTATCTCTTCATCTGCGTGTTTTGCCCAAACTTACCTGTTTACCTTGTGCGCAACCACAGAGTGCCTCATCCTTACGATGATGGCCTATGACCGATACGTTGCAATCTGTATCCCTTTGCGCTACATGCTCATTATGAACAAGCAAGTATGCCTAGGTTTGGCAGCCATGTGCTGGTTCTGTGGTGTTCTGAACTCTGTAATAGAAACATTTCCCGTGACTCTCTTACCTTACTGTGGGCCCAATGGGGTAGACCGAATGTACTGTGAAATTGAACCATTGCTCAAACTCTCTTGCAGTGACCCCTATCTAAATAAAATCCTGATGTCTGCCTCTGCTATTTTCTTTGGGATCTGCTGCTTGATACTCATTCTTATCTCCTATGTCTACATCACTGCAGCCATTCTGAGGATCCCTTCAGCTGAGGGGAGGCGCAAAGCCTTTTCTACCTGTGCTTCCCATATCACTGTTGTTGCCTTGTACTATGGAGCTCTGATCTTCATGTATCTGAGGCCCACATCCAGTTCCTCACACAAGATGGACAGCATGGTGTCCACCATATATTGCATTGTGATTCCCGTGCTTAACCCCATAATATATAGCCTGAGGAACAAAGAAGTTAAAAGATCCCTGAAGAAAGCAATAGAAAAATGTTTCTTAATAGCTTGCAAAGGATTATGGAACAAATAACATTTACATATTATGACTTGTTTTGGTTAAAGTAGTGTGACTACTATGTTAGTTGACTTGAAAAGTAGCAATAAAAATCAGTAAATATGTAGTAGGTGATTTTATTGGACAAACTCAATGGGCCCAATATTAGGGATGTGTATTCTTTTAAAATGAATGTTAAATCCAAACCAAATGGGCCAATTTAGTTTTTTTTGTTGGTCCCTGAAAATGAATGGGGCATGTCCCTTGAATGAATCATATCCCAATGTTTTAATGCCCATACACTTGAATGGCTCTATTAAAGTTAATGGAGCCATTAAACTGTATGAGAGCTATTGTGGGAGGTGATGTGAGAGTCTCCATAGCAACCAGCCCTTGCCAGCCACCCATGTGTGACTTCACAGACTTGCCAGGATGTGTCGGCAAGGAAACCAGAATGCCAACATATCAGAGTGAAGCATTTTTCTTATTCAGCCTATCACTGCTTTGTTGATCCAGTGACACTGATCCTGAGTTCTGAGCATTTGCAAAGTTAGGACTTGGGAAGGTACATATTTCCTGAGAAATTTTCTGAAGAGGACATGCTTTCATTGAGCTCTGTCACACATGTTCAACTGCGTTCTTTTCTGGTTTAATTCTAGAAACATTTTAAATCCAATTCTTCTGCACTGGTTACTTTTGATATCTTATTGCCATTCCCACTGAGAAAGAAAGGCTTGTGTTTTTACAGCCTTCCTCCTCCCTTTGAGGGGAGGCAGTTTGGAAGTGATTGGGGATCAACTGCAGTGAACCATCTGTGCCACAGTGTCCAAAACAGAGTGCAATTTTCTCTGAGTCTGCACTGCACCAGAATATGTCTACGAAGCAAGAAGCTGGCCATTTTGTAGATTCTCTGGCTGTCAGTACAGTACTAGTACACACAAAGCAGAGCAGTCTCTTTCAACTGTGCTGTGTGTACTGTGTACTAGTGTAAAGAGGAAAACACTGCATTGTCTGAGTATATAATTTACCCTTAGTCACAAAGTGATCAGTCAATGGTATTATTCACTAACACCACACACACTCATTCACTTCATTCAAACTAATAAAGATTTAAAAATCCCTATCACTAAATCACAATAAGCACTGCATCAAAGAAATAAAATCCCATGTTAGGAAAAAGCAGAGGCTGAGAGGAAGCCCATAGGTGGCAGAGGAGTCCCTAGAACAATTTGTCCCCCATCTAAAAGAAAGGGAGTTTTTACAGATCAGAAATGACAGGAGAGGCAGGCAGGTCCATCAAGCAGAAATTGAAATATGTATTTGTTTTGTCTTTTTATATACCGACATTCGTTTGCACATCACATCGGTTTACAGTGAAACAGATAGCTTAACGAAGATTTGGAATGAGAATAGGAAATTAGAAAATTACATTATAACATTTTGAGGAGAAATTACAACATTTCAGGGGAGATAAGTTATAGGAACAGGGTGCTAGTAATAACAACAGCAATGTATTTATATATATATATAAGGTGTCTTAACATAGGGAAAAATATTGGAGAAAAAGTTAGTACAGCAGTTTTTAAATTATGATGTAGTCTGGAAATATGGAGAGGATGTGCCACCACCACCATCTGTTTCTCTTCCTCTTGTTTTGGAGAGTAGGGAAAGGATAGGCAGTAGCAGGATACCACCAATGGAGGTAGAAGTGCAAGTTCTAACAACACCTGCCATGCAATCTTCTTTAGTTAGCGCTGAAGAAGCAGTAAAAGTGAAATTGTCAGAAGCCACATCAAAATCTGAAGCTGAATTTCCTTTTAAATGATTCCCAGAAGAGGAGATAGGACATCTGTTAGCTGAAGACACTAGCTTTGGAGGATTATTTAGCAGTATCTTAGCCTCCACTTCAATCATGGAGAAGAGAGAGGCAAGAGTTGATGTTGGTGAGGGAGAGCAAGCAACACTGCAGGAACAGAGGAAAAGGGATGCCCCCTGCCACTGTTTCTCAAGGTTCATCCTCTTCCACCTCTATATTAGTGTGAGCATCATCCACCCCCAAGGATGCAGACACAGATAAGGGATCACGAAAGAAATCTGTGATCTGCAATCACTTTCAAAAGAGGGAGAACCCATGTTCAACTTGGTGCAATTATTGTGTCAAGGACATCAGCCAAGGCCATTTAACCAATGTTGGGATGTTGCATCTCCTACAGAAGCAGCATCCACTTTAACAGTTAGCTAGGGATGATAGTAGTAGCAGTAGTCATGAGACCCAGTCTTCCATCTAGAGGACACTGTTTCAAAGAGGACAACTGTTCCTCAAGCTGCTTACTTGCCCTTAGTTCCTTCCACTAGTCATATAGCAGGCTATATGTCATAAGCAACAGACCACAATAGAGAAAATGAGGTGTACGGTTGCACTATCCCAGGGTAAGAGACAGGCAGCATCTAATGTGGTGACCAGGAGCAGTAGTAAAATGATTGCTCTAGATGATCAGTCCCTGCAGATAGTGGAAAACATGGATTTCAAGTGTTTACTGTCTTTCACCAAGTTCCACCAGTAGAGCCTACATCAGTCATCCATTGGCATCAACTGATTCCAATGATCTGCCGTGTCCAAAATTCCACCACTGGGGGCCTACAAGCAGATCCAATTATCCACTGATTCCATCTGCATGACTTGCTCCAAATACCACCAGTGGAATCTATATCCAATTATCAACTGGTATCTATTGACTCTATCTGCCTTCCTTGCTCCAAATACCACCACTGGGGCCTACAAGTACATCCAGTCATCCACTGACTCCATTTGCCTGTCTTGCCCTGAACACCACCACTGGGGCCTGTAAGTATAACCTTTAAGAACATAAGAAATTGCCATGCTGGGTCAGACTAAGGGTCCATCAAGCCCAGCATCCTGTTTCCAACAGAGGTAAAACCAGGCCACAAGAATCTGGCAATTACCCAAACACTAAGACGATCCCATGTTACTGATGCAATGAATAGCAGTGGCTATTCCCTAAGTAAACTTGATTAATAGCCGTTAATGGACTTCTCCTCCAAGAACTTATCAAAAACTTTTTTGAACCCAGCTACACTAACTGCACTAACCACATCCTCTGGCAACAAATTCCAGAGCTTAACTGTGCGTTGAGTGAAAAAGAATTTTCTCTGGTTTGTCTTAAATGTGCTACTTGCTAACTTCATGGAATGCCCCCTAGTCCTTCTATTATACGAAAGTGTAAATAACCGATTCACATCTACATTATCTGAAAGTGTAAATAACTGATTCACATCTATCCTTTGATTCCTTTTCCATGCTTAGCTCGCATCACCACCACTGCGGCCTACATCCAGTGATCTAATGACATACATGTCTACTATGATAATTGAAAATTTGGATAATCAAAAGCCACAGCAGAGCTGTGGAGTCAGCATATGCTTGAGTAGCTGAATAGTGGATTCAGTGCATCTTCCACAGTGGAATCAGTGCAGGCCTTCATAGCTGCATAATAGAATTGACACTGAGCATATACATTTACATTATCAAGCAAGTTCAGAAAATTGCTATCTCAGAGGAATTGATGCTTTATTTGTTGCTCATCCCATCCGCGCTCGGCCCGTGCACGGGCCAGCTCACCTCGCTAACTCCTCTGCTGGTCCCAGGTCGGCCTCTCCCACAGCGGCTGCAAGTTTCTTGAGGCCTCGGCGTTCCATGGCAGCGGTTGCTGGGCCTTCATCGACATGCCCTTCCTCACGCCAAGGCGCGGCACCCTCCGTGACGTCAGCTCCGTCCATAGGCATGTGCGCGCAGACCACCCAGTCCCTTGTAGGGTATGGGGCAGGTCCCAGCTCTGCGGCGTGCCCTGATTGAACCTCGCATATAAGGAAGTCCCTGCCTGTACTTCCTTGCCTTGGCAATCGGGTCAACACACTGTGTTCTTGTTTGCCTTCATCTCTACGCCTGTTCCAGTCTTGTTCCAGTCTCATTTCAGTCTCATTCCAGCCTTGTTCCAGCTTTGTTCCAGAGTGCTCCTCCTCCAGCATCCTTCTGTTCCAGTCCTGTTCCAGCATCCTCCTGTTCCAGCCTTGTTCCAGTGTCCTTCTGTTGCAGCGTCTGTCTCCCGTGTCTCCCCAGGTAGTACCTATTGGACTGACTCTCAGGTACTGATCTCTGCCTGCTTCTGACTTCGTTGCCTGCTGCATGGATCCTGACCTCTGTCTGACCTTGACTACTCTCGGACTGACCTTCCGGAATCTGACCTCTGCCTGCCTCCTCGACTAGTCTTGGACTGACCTTCTGGAACCTGACCTCTGCCTGACCTCGACTACTCTTGGACTGAACTCCTGGAACCTGACCTTTGCTTTGGCTGACTATCTGTGGACTGACCTTTGGAACTTGACCCCAGCTATCCTTGACCATGCTTCCTTGATTCTGGCCTTGTTCCTAGCCTTGTTATCTCAGACTCTCTTCTGGCCCTCCGTGGTTCCTCTGGCCTCCTGTCCAGACACCGACCGTGCTCCTTTGCTCATGGTGGGCACACCCTTGAACTTTCTCTCTGGGAGAACCTATGAGGCCCACCTATGTCCAAATGGCCTGGGTCCCTACAGGCTCCACCTGGGAGGGACCTCGGGCTTCCAGTGGTGAAGCTCCAACTAGCCTCTATCTCCTTCGGTGCTCCGCCTCCTGGTGGCAGGTGCTTCCTGGGTCCGACCAGGGAGCTGTCCTACCCTGCACCAGGCCAAGGGTCCACCCCCGAGTGCTACAGGTTGCCAAGGCCATGGACTCGGCGGATTCTCCCACCTCCCTAGGCCTACCAGGGCTGGCTGCATCTGTCCAAGAGCATTGACGAGCCTTGGAATCATTGGCTTCTTCGGTTGAAGAACTCTGTTCCCTGTTGCGAGACACAGCTCTGGCCAATCCCGTGGACCTGTTGGCCTCCCTGTTACCTAGAGCATCCTTGGCTCTTCCTGCTCCGCCCCGATACAATGGGGATCCATGCCTCTGCCGATGCTTCCTCAACCAGTGCTTTATGCAATTTGCACTGCAACCCTCCTTGTTCCCAAAGGACACCACGAAAGTGACTTTCATTCTCTCTCGCCTAGAAGGCAAAGCTCTTGCAAGGGCTTCTCCATTGTGGGAATGTTCCGATCCCATGCTATCTGTTCAGTGCTGCTCCCCCAGGGGGAGGGGCTAGCACTAGCTGATACTCCATAGGCGGAGTTAATGATCTACTGTGGGTAGTAGATAATACCATATTATTAGTGTAAAGAATGAACACTCAGTAAAATGGTGAATCCCTGGGCTGATGGTAGATGACAGCGTCCTCAAGTGGAGATCTCGAGAGGGACCATCAGCTAGGCTACAGTATTTAGATAGACACAAATAGTTCTTTATTAGACTGGAAGCTGGACTTCCAGAGGTGGCAGTAGTGAGTCATTGTGTTCAGCAAGGCTGAAGTCCTTCTGATACTGGAATATAATCCCTGGGTCGCTTGAGCTGTAGAGAGAGACTAGAAGTAGTGAGTAGACAGGGTATACTGGATACAAGATGGTACACTCACAGTAGCAGCTGTCTGCAATGGTCTCTATGCCACATAGAATCTTCAGTACATTCAGGAACAGGAGCCGTAAGCGAGCACTTGTTCCCACAAACAGTCTTTAATAAGAACTCACAATTGCTGTATATGAAATGGCTTCTAGAGTAGAAGAGAGTTTGTATAAGATTCTAGGAACATGGGCCCTCGTGGAGCAAGTACCGGTTCCTATCTGTAATCTTGCCAATGTAACTCTTGACCTCTGTACCTTCGATAACGTCTAGGACGGAAGGGAGTCTTCAGAGCAATAGGAATGTAGGCCCTCGTGGAGCGAGTAAAGATTCTTATGTAATAGAACTCACAGTGCTCAAGTCCGTGATCGCTTCCAGGCAATGAAGAGTCTTCCGAGTGGTCTGGCAATCTGAAATCAAAAAGAGAGAGCAGAGCCCCAGTGGAGCGGGTACTCCAGATAAGTTAGAAGCAGAGTAGTTTGGTGAATCGCAACCAAGAAGTAAGATTCGCGTCCTTGCTAACTCATTTGAGTTTAGCAAACAAAGACCTTTTAAAGTGCAAATGGAAGACGTCACTGTGGGGAAACACCGCCGAGGTTCGCGCCCTTGCAGGTTCAGTCTGGAGTGCGTGCGCGCGCCCTTACGTCCTTAGGAACATAGCGGTTTCATAACGTCAAGCCAGTTCAGAAATTCTGACAAGATGAGGCAGGAGAACTCCGTATTCGCAGCTGTCTGTCAGACCCAGAGGGAGTCGCCATCGGAGTAGAGAGGGTGGAGCGAGGGTGAGAAACAGGCATGGACGCAACACTATCCCAGTTGTCTGAGTTTGTCACTGTCTTCAAGCAGACCTTCGGTGACCCCAGCTTACAAGCTGTAGCCAGCCATGACCTCCTGCACCTACGTCAAGGGTCTAAAACCCTCTTGGAGTATACAGCGGAATTCAGGACCTTGGTTACTGAGCTCAGTTGGCAAGGGGATTGCCTGCAAGCTATCTTTCTTGATGATCTGTCCAGTGCACTCAAGGATGAACTCGCTGTCCGTGAGACTCCCATGTCTCTAGAGGACTTAATCTCCCTCGCAAGGAAGATTGATCACAGACTCCGGTTATGGTGCCTAGAAGTAAAGGCCTCTCGACCTCCTGCTCCTCGCCCCATGTGGGCTGAAACTCCTCCGCCTAAGACCACGTCGGTACCTCCACCTCCTGCGGATGAACCCATGCAGGTTAACCATGGAAAGATATCTTCAACTGAATGTCTTCGTCGACAGAAGGAGGGTCTCTGCCTTTACTGTGGCACGTCTGGACACCTTCGACAGTCTTGTCAGGTTCGTCTGGAAAACTCCAATGCCTAAGCCCTGGCGGGGATCCCAAGTTTGGGCGCCACTGTTTCTGGCCCCCAACTTCTTCCAGTCTCCATAGACATTGAGTCTCGCTCCTTTGCCACCACTGCCCTCGTAGATACTGGAGCCAGTGGCAGCTTCATCATGGACAACATCATCAAGCTCCTGAACATTCCTCTACTGCCACTGGAGGTGTCTCTTTGCATCGCTTCCATCCAAGGGGAACACCTTCTGGGGCTCATCACCCATCGAATAGTGGCTGGCCACCTCACTGTGGGCACTCTCCATGAAGAGGGGATGTCCTTCTACGTACTGAAGCGTTCCAGTCACTATATAGTCCTAGGGTTACCCTGGCTCCAGGTCCATGGACCCCAATTTGACTGGCACTCCCTGCAGTTGGTGCAGTGGGGTCCCAAATGCCAGAAGACCTGTCTACGACAAGTAACTCCTGTGGTGCCTGTTCTTAAGTCTACCACCCTTGCCGGGTTGCCGGCCCAGTACGCCGAATTTGAGGACGTCTTCTCAAAGAAGGGAGCTCATATACTTCCTCCATGCCGCAAATTGCAGCATGGAGGAAGTATATGCGGCATGGAGGAAGTATATTGCTGGGCATGACGCCTCCCAAAGGCAGGACTTATCCCTTATCTCATCCCGAGTCTTTAGCCATGTCAGAATACATCAAAGAGAACCTAGAAAAGGGGTTTATTCAACCTTCCGACTCCCCCGCAGGAGTGGGCTTTTTCTAAGTAAAGAAAAAGGATGGTGGATTATGCTCGTATAGATTACAGAGGGTTCAATGCCATTACCCAGAAAGATTGATATCCATTGCCCCTCATCAGTGAACTATTCAAAATTATCAATCTTACCAAAAAGTTTACTTCATCCAATCCCCCTATCCCCCAGCGTAATACACCTTCACTTCAACAGACCGTAAGATTAGACTCATTTGAGACCACCTCCTCTCTCGAAGTGGAAAATATCTTGAAAAAACTCAAACCTTCTTCACATCCTCTAGACTCCATCCCTCCAAACTTTCTCATTGCAATACCAAATACAATTGCTAAGCCCATTGCAAAAATCATCAACTGTTCATTAACCCAAGGATTAGTGTCCGATTCTCTAAAACAAGCCATCCTGAAACCTCTCCTAAAAAAACCCAACTTACCAACATCAGACCCAGCAAATTTCCGACCCATTGCCAATCTTCCATTCATCGCTAAGATCATGGAGAAAATAGTGAATAAACAACTCACTGAATTTCTGGAGGAACACAATATCCCTGCATCTTCACAATATGGTTTTCGTAAACATCTTAATACTGAATCACTTCTGATTTCACTTACGGTCTCCATTATTGTAAACATGGACAAAAAACAATCACACCTACTGATTCTTCTAGATCTTTCAGCTGCCTTTGATACGGTCAACCATTCAATTATGCTAGACCGACTCGAAGATATTGGCATTGCGGGTACTGCCCTTGACTGATTCCGTTCATTCCTTAGCAACAGATCATTCAAAGTTAAAATCAATAATAAACAATCACATCCAATCAGATCCAACTTAGGTGTCCCACAGGGCTCTGCCCTCTCACCAACTTTGTTCAACATATACCTGCTTCCTCTCTGCTTCCTCCTTACCATGCTGAAAATCAAGCATTACATATATGCGGATGATATCCAAATTCTCATCCCTATTATGGAATCATTACAAAAATCACTTATGTTTTGGGATAATTGCTTCAAAGAAATCAGTTCACCCCTCTTCCAAATGAACTTAGTTATCAACAAAGACAAGACTGAATTCCTAATCATCTCTCAAGATGAAAACCTCCTGTCCAATAAGACAATTTTTCACCAATATAATCAGCCCCAAACTAACAACCTCTATCTAGCTAACTTCACATCAACAATACCAGATTACATCAAAAAGACCTCCCACGTAAGAGATTTAGGCACTCTCCTAGACAACCAGTTGAACCTCAAAAGTTTGTCAACAATACTACAAAAGAGTGCTTCTTCAAACTACAAGTCCTTAAAAAGCTTAAACCTCTGTTGCACTTTTATGATTTCCGATTAGTTCTACAAGCAATTATTCCCACTAAAATCGATTACTGTAACTCGTTATTGCTTGGGCTCCCGGCTATCACAATTAAGTCTCTACAGATGTTACAGAATTCAGCTGCCAGGATTCTAACCAACTCCAAAAAAAGGGACCACATCTCTCCTATTCTCTACAACCTTCACTGGCTCCCTATTAAATTTAGAATCCTCTACAAAGTGCTGACCATCATGCACAAAACTGTACACAATCTTGCACCAATCGATCTAACTCACCAAGTTCGCCCTAATAATCCCTCTAGACCATTAAGAAGAGCTTACCAAGGCACTCTCATAGTCTCTCAAGCTAGAACATCACTAAAGAACAGAGCCTTCTGTACGGCGGGTCCCACTCATTGGAACAATCTCCCACCGGACCTCAGACAGGACCCTTGCCCAATATCCTTCAAGAAAAAATTAAAAACTTGGTTATTTAACTTTGCATTTCCTGAATCAGCTTTTTAGCTTATCACATTCTTTCTATTTTGCAAGATGTTTAAATTTTATCTCATATCTCAATTTTCGCTAGCCCATGGTCCCTTTTAAAAGACCTTCAGATGCCCTTCAGTCTTTTACTCCTTTTATTTCCTCTATGACTAGAAATATGTTTATCATGTGTTATTTATGTATGTATGTGTATGTATGTATATATATATATATATATATATATATATATATATATATATATATATATATATATATATGTATGTGTTTATCATATATTACATGACTATGTAATGTAAATTGTTTTTTTCTCTGGTCAGTTAAATTTATAAATAAGTTGCCCGGTTTATTATACTGTATGTTCTTGGTTCCATGTATCGCCTTACAGGCAGTTTTTTGTTCCATGTAAACCGGTTTGATTTGTATCTAATGCAAGAAGATCGGTATATAAAAACTAAAAATAAACAAATAAATAAATAAATAAACTATTCGATCATCTCCAAGGGGCTCGAATCTTCACGAAGTTAGATCTCTGGAGTGCATACAATCTTGTACATATCCAACCAGAAGATATCTGGAAGACAGCATTCAACACTAGGGATGGTCACTACGAGTACATTGTGATGCCATTCGGCCTATGTAATGCCCCTGCAGTCTTTCAGCGTCTCATGAATGAGATTCTCTGAGATCTTCTTTATTCCTCTGTCGTTGTATACCTGATAGGGATGTGAATCGTGTCCTCGATCGTCTTAACGATCGATTTCGGCTGGGAGGGGGAAGGAATCGTATTGTTGCCGTTTGGGGGGGTAAAATATCGTGAAAAATCGTGAAAAATCGTTAAAAAATCGAAAAAATCGAAAAATCGAAAAACCGGCACATTAAAACCCCCTAAAACCCACCCCCAACCCTTTAAATTAAATCCCCCACCCCCAAATAACTTAAATAACCTGCGGGTCCAGCGGCGGTCCGGAACGGCAGCGGTCCGGAACGGGCTCCTGCTCCTGCATCTTGTCGTCTTCGGCCGGCGCCATTTTCCAAAATGGCGCCGAAAAATGGCGGCGGCCATAGACGAAAAAGATTGGACGGCAGGAGGTCCTTCCGGACCCCCGCTGGACTTTTGGCAAGTCTCGTGGGGGTCAGGAGGCCCCCCACAAGCTGGCCAAAAGTTCCTGGAGGTCCAGCGGGGGTCAGGGAGCGATTTCCCGCCGCGAATCGTTTTCGTACGGAAAATGGCGCCGGCCATACGCGTATGGCCGGCGCCGGCAGGAGATCGACTGCAGGAGGTCGTTCAGCGAGGCGCCGGAACCCTCGCTGAACGACCTCCTGCAGTCGATCTCCTGCCGGCGCCATTTTCCGTACGGAAAATGGCGCCGGCCATACGCGTATGGCCGGCGCCATTTTCCGTACAAAAACGATTCGCGGCGGGAAATCGCTCCCTGACCCCCGCTGGACCTCCAGGAACTTTTGGCCAGCTTGTGGGGGCCTCCTGACCCCCACGAGACTTGCCAAAAGTCCAGCAGGGGTCCGGAAGGACCTCCTGCCGTCCAATCTTTTTCGTCTATGGCCGCCGCCATTTTTCGGCGCCATTTTGGAAAATGGCGCCGGCCGAAGACGACAAGATGCAGGAGCAGGAGCCCGTTCCGGACCGCTGCCGTTCCGGACCGCCGCTGGACCCGCAGGTTATTTAAGTTATTTGGGGGGGGTTCGGGAGGGTGGGGGATTTAATTTAAAGGGTCGGGGGTGGGTTTTAGGGGGTTTTAGTGTGCCGGCTCACGATTCTAACGATTTATAACGATAAATCGTTAGAATCTGTATTGTATTGTGTTCCATAACGGTTTAAGACGATATTAAAATTATCGGACGATAATTTTAATCGTCCTAAAACGATTCACATCCCTAATACCTGAACAACATCCTGATTTTTTCCAAGGACCTAGAATCCAACCGTGAACATGTCAAGACCGTACTTCTTCAGTTGAGAGAAAATCATCGCTACGCCAAGTTGGAGAAGTGCATCTTTGAACAGAATCGTCTGCCCTTCCTAAGGTATATCATCTCAGATCGAGGATTTTCCATGGATCCAGAGAAACTCCAAGGCATTTGAGACTGGCCCCAGCCAGTTAGTCTCTGCACCTTACAATGCTTCTTGGGTTTCACAAATTATTATAGAAGCTTCATTGCCAACTATTCCTCTCTAGCCACTCTGCTCACCACCATGACAAAGAAAGGGGCTAACACTCGAGTTTGGACTCCTAAAGCGCAAGCTGACTTTCAGACCCTTAAAGAAGCATTTTGTTCTGGCCCCTGTCTGCAACATCTGGATCCCAGGCGTCCATTCGTGGTAGAAGTGGATGCCTCCGCGAGCGGGGGTAGTCTTGAGCCAGTACTCTCCTAAGGGTACCTTGATCCCATGTTCCTTCTACTCACACAAATTCTTGTATACGGAACAACATTACACAGTTGGGGTCCGGGAGCTTCTCACAGTTAAGTTGGCACTCCAAGAGTGGCGCCCCTGGTTGGAAGGGGCACAACACCGATTCACCATATTTACAGATCATAAAAATCTTGAACATTTGAAAGAAGCACAGCTCTTGAACCTGAGGCAAGCCCGATGGGTGCTGTTCTTTGAACAATTCAACTTTTAGTTGCATTACCGCCCAGCCTCAAAGAACCTCCGTGTAGATGCACTCTCCAGTTCCTTTGAGCCAGAAGACGTCCCTGACGTGCCTAGACATATAATTTACCTCGCCTGTCTAACGCTCGCAGCAACCACCACAGTTCCCTGCTGGTAAAACCGTCGTCCCTTGCAGACTACGCGAACGGGTACTCAAGTGGGCCCATGACTCCAAGCTGGCAGGACACCCGGGTCGTGCCAGGATCCTTGAGATGTTGCGACGACATTACTGGTGGCCCAACATGGTCCAGGATTCCCACAACTACATAGATTCTTGTCCTATCTGCGCCCAGCAGAAACCCCCTCCTGGGTGTCCATGGGGTCTTCTCCAACCACTCCAAGCTCCTACAGAACCTTGGTCAAGCATCTCGATAGATTTTATCACGGACCTTCCTCCTTCACAGAATCACACTGTAATCTGGGTCATCATTGACCGTTTTTCAAAAGTGGGTCATTTTATCCCTCCCAAGGGCTTCCATCAGCTCCAGAGTTAGCAAACCTCTTCTTGAAACACGTGTTCCAACTTCACGGCCTTCCCAAGGAAATCATATTTGACCAAGGACCACAGTTCGCTGCAAGATACTGGTGCTCACTGTGTAAGAAGTTCAGCATTACCTTGAACTTTACGTCGGCCTACCATCCTTCGACCCGCTCTTCTTCTGCTGCTGATAGGCCTCCGGCCTTCTCTCCACCTCAGCCTTTCTGGACATTCTCTAACAGCGCCTAAGTCCCAAGGCCCGGGTCCCTCGGGCTCCTCCCGTGGGGTCCCCGGCTCTGGGTGAAGCTTTGCCAGGCTGCGTCTCCGCCTCCCGGCCTACCCTGTCACCCTCGGTAGGTCGGCCCAAGGGTCCACTATCCTCTCCAGCAGCTTCAAGCCGCAACAGTTTGCAAGGCCATGGACTCGGCGGAGGCCCCAAGCCTACAGGCCATCCCGGGGATGGCACAACGTCTCCAGCAGCAACAGCACTGTATCGACACTCTTGCTGCCACTGTGGAACAGCTGGTCAGTCGTCTGGAGGCCGCTCCTCTGGATCCGCCTCCAGCCCATTCTCCTGCTTCAGTACCCAGTCCGGCATCGGTGACCCAGTTGCCCGCACCGACACACTATGCCAGGGATATCAAGACATGCCGTGGCTTCTTGAATCAATGCTACGTGCGCTTCACTCTCCTGCCTGCGCAATTCCCCTCAGACGCAGTTAAAGTGGCGTACATATTTTCTCTACTCGATGGCAAAGCACTCGACTGGGCTTCTCCCATGTGGGAGCATCAGGATCCCTTGTTACAGAATCTTCAAGAATTTGTTCTCAACTTTCGCCTTGCTTTTGACAATCCTGCACGCCAGACCACCGCTGCCTCGGAACTCTTGCATCTCAGGCAAGGGACACGCTCGGTGGCGGATTATACTATAGACTTTCGCACACTAGCCATGGGAGTTGGCTGGCGGGATGATTGCCTTAGGGGGATCTTCCTGGAAGGTCTTGCCAGCCGCATCAAGGATGAGTTAGCAGGCCGAGATCTCCCAGAGGACTTAAATGACTTAATTGACATCGCCGGCAGGGTGGATCGCCGCCTACAGCAGCGGGATAAGGAAACCCGCTCCTACCGTAGAACACCACCACTGTCCTCAACTGCTGCCAGAATCCCAGCACCCAAGGGGCCTCCTGCTTCTGCCAACCTTGGAGAGCCCATGCAGCTGGGCAGATCTCCACTAACTCCCGAGGAAAGGAAGAGACGCCGCTCGCAGGGTCTCTGCCTCTACTGTGGAGGCAAGGGGCACTTCCTCGCCAACTGCCTGGAGCGTCTGGGAAATGACCGTGCCTAGGTTACACCGAGGAGCTACTCCTAGGCTTTGCAGGCTCAGCTCCTCAATGCACCTTACCAGTGACTCTTAAATACCCCGGTGGGGAACTCCAGATCTGGGCTTCCATTGACTCTGGTGCCGAGGGTAATTTCATTGTTGTTGATCTGGTAAACCAGCTGTCTCTCCCCACACAGCGAAAGGTTCCTCCATTGCGTATTTCCTCTATCCGAGGTACGCTGCTCCCTGGAACCATCACCTGCTGCACGGCTCCCTTGACTCTCCAGACCGGGCTGTTCCATTCAGAAGAAATCTCCCTGCTGGTTTTGGAACGGGCCGTGCACCCTCTGGTCCTTGGACTTCCGTGGTTACAACGGCATTCGCCCGTTATTGAATGGGATACCTTTCAGCTAACCCAATGGAGTCCCTTCTGTTTTGCTCATTGTCTACAGCTTCCACATCCACCGAAGTCCTTGCATCTGTGCTCGTCTCTTCTCTTGCCAGAGCCATATCAGGCATTCGCCGACGTCTTCTCCAAGGAGATGGCAGAGATTCTCCCTCAGCACCGGCCTTTTGATTGCCCGATAGATTTGCTACCGGGTACCACACCTCCCCGTGGCCGGGTGTATCCTTTGTCCTTGCCAGAGACTGCTGCCATGTCTCAGTACGTGACTGAGAACCTTGACAAGGGCTTCATTCACCCCTCTCATTCACCCGCTGGAGCCGGCTTCTTCTTTGTGGCCAAGAAGGACGGCTCACTCCGTCCCTGTATAGACTATCGAAGCTTGAATGCCATCACCAAGCGGAATCGTTATCCGCTTCCTCTGATCCCTGAACATTTGGATCGCCTTCAGGGAGCCCGTGTCTTCACGAAGCTAGACCTCCGAGGGGCCTATAACCTCGTCCATATTCATCCAGAGGATGAATGGAAGACGGCCTTTAATACCAGGGACGGGCATTACGAGTACTTAGTAATGCTCTTTGGACTTTGCAACGCCCCGGCCATCTTCCAGAACCTCATGAACGAGGTCTTACGTGAGATGCTCCACTCTCACGTCATTGTCTATCTGGATGACGTGCTTATCTTTTCCAGGGACCTGGAGACTCACCGCCACCACGTCACACAAGTTCTGCAGGCTCTCTGGGACAATCATCTCTATGCCAAGCTAGAAAAGTGTGTCTTTGAAGCAGAGTCCTTGCCCTTTCTGGGGTACATCATTTCATCCATGGGCTTCCGGATGGACCCCGAGAAAGTCTCGGCCATAACCAAATGGCCTCAACCCCGGGGCCTCAAGGCTCTCCAAAGATTTCTGGGATTCGCTAATTTTTATAGACATTTTATTCCGCGATACTCGCATCGGGTCGCCCCCCTTATTGCCTTGACCCGCAAGGGAGCCGACGCCAAGAGCTGGTCTGACGCTGCGGTCGAAGCCTTCGCCGACTTGAAGGAGGCATTCCTGGCGGACACCTGCCTTCGCCATCCAGACCCGGCAAGACCCTTCATCGTCGAGGTCGATGCCTCCAGCGTGGCCGTGGGGGCGGTCCTCAGCCAACACTCCGCTTCTGGACAGTTATTGCCTTGCTCGTACTTCTCCAGAAAGTTCTCCCCTGCCGAGGCGAATTACTCCATTGGCGACAAAGAACTGTTAGCGATCAAACTCGCCTTCGAGGAATGGAGGCAATGGCTCGAGGGAGCAAGATATTCTACTACCGTGTACACGGACCACAAGAAAGAGTTTTTGTCCCAGGTCCAACGGTTAAACCCCCGCCAAGCCCGATGGGCCATGTTCTTTAGCTGCTTTGATTTTACCCTACAATACTGTCCTGCAGCCAAGAATCTTCGAGCCGATGCTCTTTCGCAGACCTCCATGTCCGAGGAGGACCGAGAACCTCCGCAGTACATTCTGGACCCTAGCAAGGTCCATTTATCTGCCCTGACGGTTCTCTCCCAGGATAGGACCGTGGTTCCCCATCGAGACCGTCTAAAGACCCTCCGTTGGGCCCACGACTCCCTCACTGGAGGGCACGCCGGATGAGAGAGAACATTGGAACTCCTCAATCGATACTACTGGTGGTCCAACGTCCGACAAGATGTTCGTACCTACGTAAGCTCTTGTCCCACCTGTGCTCGACAAAAGCCCAGTCCTGGACCTCCGTGTGGTCTTTTACAGCCTCTGCCGGTCCCCACAGAACCCTGGACCCATCTCGCTACAGACTTTATGGTTGACCTGCCGCTGTCTCGCGGTCAGATGGTTATCTGGGTCACCATCGACCGTTTTTCCAAAATGGTGCACTTTGTTCCATTGCCTAAGTTACCTTCTGCACCCGAACTGGCTCTCCTCTTCGCCCAGCATATATTCCGGCTGCATGGGCTTCCTCAAGACATAGTTTCTGACCGTGGGCCGCAGTTCATCGCACGCTACTGGAGGGCTATCTGCAAATTCTTCAAGGTGCAGCTCAGCTTCTCTTCTGCTTTCCACCCTCAAAGTAATGGGCAGTCCGAAAGGATGAATCGGTCCCTGAAAACCTACCTGCAAGCCTTCATCAATGAAAGGTAGGACAACTGGTCTGAGCTTCTGCCCTGGGCCGAGTTTGCCTACAACAACCAGGTTCATGCCGCCACCAGACTCTCGCCCTTCCAGCTAGTATATGGGAAACAGCTGAGACCTCCACTTCCCATTTCTACGCCCAGTGCCTCCCCGGCCGCCCAGTTGACGGCTCAACAATTGCAGACCCTTTGGCAGAAGATCCAAGACAAGTTGACTCTCTCAGCTTCCTCAGCCAAACGAACGGCTGATCGCCACCGACGCCCAGCTCCCACTTATCAGCCAGGAGACCGGGTTTGGCTCAGTACGAAAAACATTCATCTCCGCCTTCCCTCGAGGAGATTTGCTCCCAGGTTCTGCGGGCCATTCCGGATCGCTGAGAGAGTGGGCCTGGTCTCGTACCGGATGAGATTGCCGTCCTCTCTTCAGATCCACAATGTTTTTCATGTATCCCTGCTAAAATCCGTAGTTCTTCTTCCCGCTACCACCGAAAACCTCCGGATCCTTCGCCCACTTCCATCGATGATGATCCCACTTTTCGGGTACGCGAGGTTCTAGATGTTCGTTTCTACAACTGAAGGTGGGAATATCTTCTCGCCTGGGAGGGTTGTGGTGACAAGGACAACACTTGGGAGCCCAGCCGTAACATCCTGGACAAATCCCTTTTGCAACAGTTCCACTGTGACCACCCAGAGAAGCCCAGTCCTCTCAAGAGGGGCCGTAAAGGGGGGGGGTACTGTTGCGGTCCCGACCGCCCCTCTCCTGAGGGCTCAGGCCCGCCTACCTCCGCTCCAGTAGTTGCCGTATTCCGCCCGGGCCCGGGTCCTGGTGGTCTCCTCTCTTCCACTGGCGGTCGCCATTGCGGGCCTGCTCCTCTCCGGTCTCGCGCGCGCGCGAAGACGTCCTTCTTGAGCGCCCAGCTCCAGGAAGCCCGCCCCGCCCTCATGGCTGATGTCACGCCCGGCTCCCGATATAACCGGCGTTCAGAGTACCCTAAACGCCTTGCAACGAGGTTCCCAACTTCTTAGTCGCTTCCAGTGCGTTCCTTTTGACCTCCCAGCTGCCTGCCTCTGACTCCGGTTTGCTTCTGACTCCGCTACAGCCCGCTGCCTGCCTCTGACTCCGGTTGCTTCTGACTCCGCTACAGCCTGCTGCCGCCTCTGACTCCCGGTTTGCTTCTGACTCCGCTACAGCCTGCTGCCTGCCTCTGACTCCGGTTTGCTTCTGACTCTGCTACAGCCTGCTGCTTGCCTCAGACTCCGGTTCGCTTCTGACTCCGCTGCAGCCTCCGGTCTGCCCTGCCTCCACCCGACCTTCTGTTCAGCTCAGTCGGCTCCCACGCCTACCCGGGTATCACGAACTCTTATCTAACTCTGCCTGCCCTGTTCCGGCGTCCCTGCTGTCCAGCCCTTCAACCGCTCTTCTTCTGCAGCTGATAGGCCTCCGGCCTTCTCTCCGCCTAAGCCTTTCTGTACATTCTCTAAACAGCGCCTAAGTCCAAGGGCCCGGTCCCTACGGCTCCCTCCCGGGGGTCCCGGCTCCGGGTGAAGCTTTGCCAGGCTGCGTCTCCGCCTCCCGACCTACCCTGTCACCCTCGGTAGGTCGGCCCAAGGGTCCACTATCCTCTCCAGCAGCTTCAAGCCACAACATCTGAACAATTTGTATCATCTGCAAATTTGATTACCTCACTTGTCGTATTTCTTTCCAGACAATTTATAAATATATTGAAAAGTAAGGGTCCCAATACAGATCCCTGAGGCACTCCCACTGCCCACTCCTTCCACTGAGAAAATTGTCCATTTAATCCTACTCACTGTTCCTGTCTTTTAGCCAGTTTGTAATCCACGAAAGGACATCGCCACCTATCCCATGACTTTTTATTTTTCCTAAAGCCTCTTATGAGGAACTTTGTCAAAACGCCTTCTGAATCCATATACTACATCCACCGGTTCTTTAACCACTTTATTAACTCCTTCAAAAAGTGAAGCGATTTGTGAGCAAGACTTGCCTTGGGTAAAGCCATGCTGACTTTGTTCCATTAAACCATGTCTTTCTATATGTTTCTGTGATTTTGATGTTAGAACAATTTCCACTATTTTTCCTGGCACTGAAGTCAGGCTAACCGGTCTGTAGTTTCCCAGATCGCCCCTGGAGCCCTTTTTAAATATGGGGGTTACATTAGCTATCTCCAGTCTTCAGGTACAATGGATGATTTAATGATAGGTTACAAATTTTTACCAATAGGTCTGAAATTTCATTTTTTTAGTTCCTTCAGAACTCTGGGGTGTATACCATCTGGTCCAGGTGATTTACTACTCTTAAATTTGTCAATCAGGTCTACCACATCTTCTAGGTTCACCGTGATTTGGTTCAGTCCATATGAATCATTATCCATGAAAACCTTCTCCAGTAATGAAGTGAAAAGGGAGCAATAAGTAAGGTGATCATAGAAACATAGAAACATAGAAGTGACGGCAGAAGAAGCCAACGGCCCATCCAGTGTCCCAGCAAGCTACGCAGTTTATCCTTTTCCCCCCCCCCCCCCCCCCTTTTTCCCTCCCACCCCTCTATTGGCTTCCACCACCTTCCGCCCCAATTCCCTTCCACCCCTCTACCAATGCGAAGCAGCGCCATCCTAGTGAACATCCAGCTCAATCAGGGGTAGCAACCGCCGCAACCAGCAGGCCACACCCCTGTACAAATAGTTAAAACTTGCACAGACTGAAAAATTCCAGAGGACTTTGCAGATTGAGGAACATGGCAATCTTAATTGCAGATAAAATTTAATGTGGATACAAGTGCAATGTGTTCATATCGAGAAAATAATCCTTACTAAAGGTATACAGTGCAAGTTTATATATTAGGAGTTATCACTCTAAAATGATCTTGAAGTTATGGTGGATGATATACTGAATGCTGATCTCAGTGTGCAAAGCAGTCAAAAGCAAATCAAATTTTAATGAAATATTTGCAAGAAATAGAGAGTAAAACTGAACTATCATACTGACCCTGTTTAAATGTATGGTGCAAATGCACTTTGAGTATTGTAGACTGCTCTGGTCACTCCATCTCAAAAAAGATACAGCAGAACTAAACAGTTTCAGAGAAGGACAACAACATGCTTAGGAGATGAAAGGCTCCCATATGAAGAAATGCTAAACAGATTAGGACTCTTCTGCTCTTCAAGAAGAGATGACTGAAAAGGATACGACAGAGATTTATAAAATCAGAGTAATGAAGACAAGTTATTAGGGGAAGTTATTTATCTTTTCTAGTCCAGATGCTCTAAGATTAGAAAATTTACATGAAACTAAGTAAACAGACTGAAACAAATTTAGGCTTTTTTTTTAATGTTGACACTGTTTTCTGGTGGTGGACCCTTGGCCCAAGGTGGGTTGACAGTATCCATAGGGCAAACCCCACAGGTCCCCACCGTCGGAGGAGGAGCAGATCAGAGAAGGAGGCAAACTGGAGCTTTGCCAATACCAGCCCTCGTTCCCCGCAGGTTGATATCTTGGGTGCTGTGCTGGTCTTAGGCAGGCCTCCGTCAGTTGACAACCCAGTGGATGTTGTAGCAGGTAGCTAGGGACAAGCAGAGGTATTGGAGGGACTGAGGTAGGTCTGGGCGAGGCAAGATCCAGAGGCCCGGGCAGCAGGACGGATCAGGAACAAGAAGGTGTCGCCAGAGCAGCAGAAGGCTGAAGCCTGACAAGGCCAAGTCCAAGAAGATACCAGAGGCGAGGTCCGGAACAGGCTGGAGTCGGGGCAGTGGCAGAGCTAGATGAGGTACAGCGAAGCAAATCAAGGCCAGTCCTGAGCATAATCCAATGAAGCAAGTCCTGAGCGTAGTTCCAACGAAGAGAGGGTCAAAGCCAGTAATCCGTCCTGAGCATGGTCCAACAAAGCAAGGGTCAAAGCCAGTAACACTGGTAACAAAATTTTTGTTTTGTTCAGGCTTTTGGGTTCCAAATAGATTTTTTTGATGCTGATCACAGATATTACTTCTTCAAAATTTGTACATCACATAATGTTTTTGAGAAATGGCCAATTTTGTGTTACAATAATTGTGAAATTTTAAAACAATTTCACGTACATATATTTTCTTGCTGGACAGTAGGTTTTATGATTTTTCAAATTCATGCTATATTTTTGACAGCCATAATGAACGTAACATGTAACAGAGACTAACCTTTTTTTAAATACACCAAGAAACTTGCCTGATCATGTCAGATCTTGCTCGGCAAGCCCCAGCTCGGCTGCAAGATTCCAACTTGTTTCCATGACGACGCAGCTTTATATAAGCAGCAGCAATGAGTAATGTCCTATGCAACGTCTGTGTAAATGAGCGAATCGTATCGCTAAAACAGTTGAGTTTAAAGCTTGTGGATTTAATTTCATATACTTTATGAAATGTCACGCCAGTGTCGTAAGAGCCGTGACACGTTTCGTTACATCTGTGGTGAGTTTACTCTGAAAGCACAGAAAAGGAGTATGACTGCACTCATTAAGAAGGCATACGAGCTATACTTCAGGTGCAAAATTGGTGACCAGGACAAAGCATGGGCTCCTCATATATGTTGCACATCTTGCGCCAGTAGTCTGCGAGCTTGGCTGAAAGGTATGCGACCATCCATGCCGTCTGCCATCCCAATGATATGGAGGGAACAGAAAGATCATATAACTGACTGTTACTTCTGCATGACAAATGTGTCAGGATACTCATCAAAGAACAGGAAGTTTATTGAATACTCTAACCTTGTATTGGCAATGAGACCAGTACCGCATGACAACAGTCTTCCTGTTCCAAAACTGCCACAAGTGTGGACACTTGATGAGGAGGTAGGCGATGATGGAGAGCCGTTGCAGATGGAAGCTGCGGCTGATCCTGACTTTGTACCATCAACATCCAGCGATCCTCATTTAATATCTCAGTCAGAGCTCAACAATCTGGTCAGAGATTTGGCTTTATCGAAGAGTCAGGTGGAGCTGCTTGGGTCAAGGCTACAAGGATGGAATCTTTTGTCATCTGATACAAAAATTTCAGTATTTCACAGCCATCATAAAGATTTGTCAAAATATTTCAATCAAGGAGACAGTCTGACTTTTTGCTGTGACATCAATGGATTGTTTTATGCTCTCGGATGTAACCACGACCCAAAAGAATGGCGACTGCTTATTTATTCATCAATCTTGTTTGAAAGCTGTTTTGCTGCACAACAGCAATATTACCCATCAATGCCTGTCGGACATACCGTTCATATGAAAGAAACATATGAGAACATGCAGCTACTGCTGAACCAAATTGAGTACTCGAGGTGCAACTGGAATTTGTGTGGTGATCTCAAGGTAGTTGCAATTCTACTGGGTATGCAGCTTGGTTACACCAAGTATTATTACTTCCTTTGTGAGTGGGACAGTCGAGCAAGAGATTCGCATTACATCAGAAAAGTCTGGCCTCTCCGCATGAAGTTGGTTCCAGGGTAGAAGAATGTTGCGCACGACCCATTGGTGGATCCAAGTAAGATATTTCTTCCATCTTTGCACATCAAACTTGGGCTGATGAAAAATTTCATTAAGGCACTGAACAAGCAAAGTAAAGCCTTTGATTATTTGTGGCAAATGTTTCCACGCATAAGTGACGCCAAGATAAAAGACGCCAGATAAAAGACATGTTTCATTGGCCCACAAATCTGCTGTGATGAAGGACAGCCACTTTGATGGTCTTCTGCAAGGTATAAACCGTTTTTGCGATGACAGCCTTCAAGAATGTCATTTGTAACTTTCTAGGCACTATAAGGCAGCAGACTATGTCGAACAGGTTGAAAATCTGCTTCAGGCATACAAATTGATGAAGTGCAACATTTCATTGAAGATACATTTTCTTCATTCCCACTTGGTCTTCTTCCCAGACAACCTTAATCTGCTGCGGCACAAATACTGACTCTCGATGCAGTTATCGTTCAAAACATGCTGTAATAATGCTGTAATATCTTTCCCTCACCCCATCCTTAGTTCCTTTATCTCCCCCCCCTACCTCGCATAGCTCCACTACCCTGACAGCCCTGCCTTTCCTTAAGATCAGAGTTAAGCTTGGAGTTAAGTTCCAAGTTATCTATATCTTTATATCAGGTTTTCCTGTATTTATCTTGACTATCCCTTGTTAGTTGTAATCTTCCCCAGACTTGGTTCGATGCAAACTTGTTATATGTAACTTTTCCCAGGTTTGGTTCGATGTAAACCGGTGTGAAGAGACTTTTCATCCTGAATGTCGGTATAGTAAAAAGATGTAAATAAATAAATAAATAAACCTTGGCGCTGTGAGTGACGAACATGGCGAAAGGTTTCATCAAGACATTGTCAAAATGGAGAAATGGTATCAAGGCAAGTGGAACCCCTCTATGCAGGGTGACTATTGTTGGACTCTCATCCGCAAAATGTTGGGCAAACGAAAATCTGTGGCAAAACATTTTTAGTTTTGTTTTCTGGTGCCAACATTGCCATTATAGCTTATGCCACTACAGACACGAAACAATGCTTAATGTATATCGCACTTTTCTGGCAAACGGTACATGATACAGACATAATAAATGCATATTTGTGTTCAGCTTGTTAAAATCTACTTGTTTCACTGAAGGTTGTGGAGGAAACAAAATGATCCCAGAAATTTGTTTACCAGTGTAATCAGTCCTGAGCGTAGTAGTTCCAACGATGCAAGTGTCAAAGCCAGTAGTCAGTGCTGAGCATGGTCCAAATGTAGCAAGGGTCAAAGCCAGTAATCAGTCCAAGGCAAAACTAGGTAGGAACCAGGAACGGAGTCAGGAACAAGAACCAGGAACGAAGTCAGGAACAGGGACCAGGAATGAAGTCAGGAAAAGGGACCAGGAATGAGGACGAGCAATGAAGCACACAACTAGCGTGGAGACCTGTTGCCAAGGCAAGGAATGAGTGGTGGGCCCTGCCTTAAGTAGCAGGGCCTAATGATGTCATCATCTAGGGCCGCGAGTTAGTTTCCTGCCGCGGCCCCTTTAAGGCCGGAAAGGCACGCACGTGCACTTAGAGAGAGGCAGGACGCTGGACAGCGGTGTCTCCCCGTGGCACACGTGGGGAGACTCACCTGGAGCTGGAGAGGTCCGCAGAGGAGCCAGGAACGCCTGAGGAGGCAATGGGAGTGCGGGAGCGCAGGCGGCTGAATACCGCCTCGAGTGAGGATAGACCAGGTCCGGGAGCCGGGAGCAGGAGGTGAGTAGGCCTGGTCGTGGGCCTGCCGCAGGTGGGACATGCAACAGTATTCCCCCTTTACACTCCCTCTTGGAGGCCTGGGTTTGCCAAGATGGGCATAATGAAACTGGAGGAGTAGTCCCTTATCCAATATGTTACTTGCTGGCTCCTAGGAGTTCTCTTCGGGACCATAGCCTTCCCACGAAAGAAGGTACTCCCAATGGCGGCCTCTCCTCTGGACATCAAGGACCTCACGGACTTGATACATATTATTGACCTCAGAAACAACCTAGGAAGGTTCACGAATCTTGCGTGAAGGCCAAGAGAGTACTAGTGGTTTAAGCAACAAAACGTGAAATGTGTTATGTATTCCCAAGGTCGGTGGTAAGCGAAGCTGGTACGTCACAAGTCCAATGTGCCGGGTAATCAGAAAGGGCCCGATGTACCTGGGAGTGAACCTTTGTGAAGGGAGCTTGAGCTGGATGTAGCAGGTGGTTAGCCAAACCTTCTGGCCAGGCTGAAATTCTGGAGCCAGTCAGCGATGAGCATCAGTGAACATTTTAGCTCATGTAGTGGCCTGGCGCAGACAGAGGTTGGTCCGACTCCAAAGGGTCTGAAGGGCATCTGCTGTGGCCTGGGAGTTATGGGAGAATTTGGCCCATGGAAGCAATTCCGCCCAGTTGTCCTGTTGGTCATTGGAATAGGCGAGGAGGAAACATTTGAGGGAGCAGTTCATCCGCTCAGCTTGGCCATTGGCTTGAGGGTGGTACGCAGTAGTCAATCTGATAGTGATCCCAAATTTCTTACATAGGGAGTGCCAGTAGTGGGCAACAAACTGAGGATTTCTATCAGAGGCAATGTCAATGGGCAGACCGTGCAGGCAAAAGACATGAGGAAAGAAGAGGTGTGCTAGCTCCGGGGTATGACAGGCAAAGGAACAAAATGAGCCATTTTGGAGAATCGGTCCACGATGACCCAGATGACCATATTCCCCTTGAAAGCTGGAAGGTCCACCACGAAATCCGTGGACAAGTGGGTCCAAGCCTCTTCGGATGCTGGCATAGTTTGGAGTAGTCCCCAAGGTTGACCTACTGGTGGCTTCTGTTGGGAACATGTTGGACAGGAGTCCACATAGGCATGGATATCAGAGGACATGTTGGGCCATCAGTAGTGTTCTTGGAGGAGTGACAAATCCAGGCATGTCCCGGATGGCCGGCTAACTTGGAGTCATGCACACAGCACAAGACCTTCTCTCAGAGCCGACGAGGCACTACAGTCTTCACGCTGGAACTGTCATGGTAGCAGACAGACAAATGCGAGCAGGATCTATGATGTGACATGGCTCGTCTTGGGTGTCTTCAGGCTCGAAGGAGCGAGATAAGGCATCCACTAGGAGGTTCTTCTCCATGGGACGGTAGTGGAGTTCGAAGTTGAATCATAAGAAACAAAGAAACATAAGAAATTGCCATGCTGGGACAGACCAAGGGTCCATCAAGCCCAGCATCCTGTTTCCAACAGAGGCCAAAAACCAGGCCACAAGAACCTGGCAATTACCCAAACACTAAGAGAACCCATGCCACTGATGCAATTAATAGCAGTGGCTATTCCCTAAGTATAATTGATTAATAGCCATTAATGGACTTCTCCTCCAAGAACTTATCCAAACCTTTTTTGAACCCAGCTACACTAACTGCACTAACTACCTTCTCTGGCAACAAATTCCAGAGCTTTATTGTGCGTTGAGTGAAAAAGAATTTTCTCCGATTAGTCTTAAATGTGTTACTTGCTAACTTCATGGAATGCCCCCTAGTCCTTCTATTACTCGAAAGTGTAAATAACCGAGTCACATCTACTCGTTCAAGACCTCTCATGATCTTAAAGACCTCTATCATATCCCCCCTCAGCCGTCTCTTCTCCAAGCTGAACAGCCCTAACCTCGTCAGCCTTTCCTCATAAGGGAGCTGTTCCATCCCCTTTATCATTTTGGTTGCCCTTCTCTGTACCTTCTCCATCGCAACTATATCTTTTTTGAGATGCGGCGACCAGAATTGTACACAGTATTCAAGGTGCGGTCTCTCACCATGGAGCGATATAGAGGCATTATGACATTTTCCGTTCTATTAACCATTCCCTTCCTAATAATTCCTAACATTCTATTTGCTTTTTGACTGCTGCAGCACACTGAGCCGACGATTTTAAAGTATTATCCACTATGATGCCTAGATCTTTTTCCTGGGTGGTAGCTCCTAACATGGAACCTAACATCGTGTAACTACAGCAAGGGTTATTTTTCCCTATGTGCATCACCTTGCACTTGTCTACATTAAATTTCATCTGCCATTTGGATGCCCAATCTTCCAGTCTTGCAAGGTCCTCCTGTAATGTATCACAGTCTGCCTGTGATTTAACTGCTCTGAATAATCGAGAAAAGAATAATGTCCAGCAGGCCTAGCGAGCATTGAGAAACTGGGCATGTTGGAGATGCTCGAGATTTTTATGATCCGTGAAGATCATAAACTTGAACTGGATGCCCTCCAACCAGGGATGCCACTTTTCGAGGGCGAGCTTGATAGGGAGCAGTTCTTGATACCCTATGCTGTAATTTTGCTTAGCGGGGGAGAACTTCCGGGAATAAAATGAACATGGGTGGAGGACTCCTTTGGTCAAGTGTTGACACAGAACTTCCCCAGCCCCTATAGCAGTGGCATCTACTTCTACGATGAAGGGGCGGTTTGGATCCAGGTGGTGTAGACAAGGGCCCGAGAGGAAGGCATCCTTTAGGCTCTGGAAGGCAGCGAGAGCTTCAGGAGACCAGTTTTTGGTGTCACTGCCTTTGCGGGTCATGGCTGTGAGGGGCGTCAACAACGGGTAGTAATTCGCGATGAAGTGGTGATAGTAGGTGAATCTCAAGAACCTTTGGAGCACTTGAAGGCCCACAGGCCTGGTCCATTCCTGGAGCCTTTTAACTTGCTGGGATCCATCAAGAAGCCACGTTGGGAGATAATGTAGCCTAGGAAAGGCACTTATCGAGCTTGGCAAACAAGTGGTTCTCCCATAGGCGCTGGAGCACCGTGTGGACATCGGCACGGTGAGTGGCCATATCTTTCGAAAAGATAATGATGTCATCTAAGTACATGATGACTTTGGTGTACAGAAGGTCGTGGAAGATTTAATGTGTTGAAATATTGCAGGGGCATTACAAAGTCCAAATGGCATTACGAGGTATTCATAGTGTCCATCCCTGGTATTGATTGCTGTTTTCCAGACGTCTTCAGGATGTATGTGTACCAAGTTATAAGCGCCTCGCAGATCTAGCTTGGTGAAGATTTTGGTATCCTGAAGGCAGTCAAATAGCTCTGTGATTAAGGGTAAAGGATATCTGTCCTTGCGGGTAATGGCATTTAAGCCACGGTAATCGATGCATGGTCTTAGAGACCCATCCTTCTTTGTGACAAAGAAAAAGCCCGTACACGCAGGCGACGTGGAGGGACGATGAAGCCTTTAGCCAGGTTCTCTTGAATATACTCTGACATGGCTTGGGTTTCTGTTACAGACAGAGGATATGTCCTGCCCCTAGGAGGCATAGTGCCGGGCAGCAACTCAATAAGACAATCAAACTTGCGAAGGGGCGGAAGTATATTCAGCATATGGAGGAGGGAGACTAAAAGCTGCCACAGCGATGGAAAATGTGGTGGGGTGGTCCATCCCCCTTGAGGCACATCTGACAACAGGCTGGACTCCATTCGGCGAGTTGTAAGGGTCCCCATTCAAACTGGGGGGAGTGGCGCTGGAGTCACAGTAACCCTAAGACCACTGGATAGATTTCTCTAGAATGAAGAACTCAACCTCCTCTTCATGCAGGGCTTCAGTGAGGAGATGGATGGGTTCCGTCACTTGGGAGATCTTTCCAGGTAGCGGGTCCCCATGGATGGAGGCATTGAGTAGTGGCTTCTCGGTAGCGCGAGTGGGGATGCCTAGGAGGTAGACCAGGTCCTTGATGATGAAATTCCCACCTGCTCCCGAGTCAATCAGAGATAAGGCAGGAAAATAGTGAGAGTCCCAAGTCAGGGTGACTGGTAGTGTCAACTGAGGGGCCGGAGTAGTAGCGCCCAAGTTCAGGACCTCAATTGAACTTAGGCCAGGGAGTTTCCCGGATGGATGGGACAAGATGAAAGCGGTGCCCTGCAGCCCCGCAGTACAGGCACAGACCCAAATCCCTCCGTCTGAGGTGTTCCTCCAGGGCTAGGTGCCCTCAGCCCAACTGCATGGGTCCTTCCACTTTGATGGATGGTGGAATTCCGCTGGGAGTGGACCCCACCGCAGGTGGAGAGAAGGAATGTTCCACAATGGGACTTCGGGACGTCCAGACATCTCGGTGACGCTCCTGGAGGCGTTGGTTGTGGCCTGCAAAGTTGATGAGATCCTCGAGAGAGGATGGTAGCTCTCGGGCTGCAAGCTCATCCTTGAGTTGAGAGACAAACTGTACAGATAAATGGCTCAGAGGCAATCCTCTTGCCAAGCCAATTCTGTGGCAAGAGTTCAGAATAGTATTCTCATTGAGTGCTCGCTGACCATGTTGCAAACGTAGGACATTGGAACTAGCTACAGCCTGCCTCCCTGGGTCCGACAAAAGACGGCCACGTAATGGTTGTTCTTAGAGGAGATCCGAATGCTCCCACTGTTACTCATCCCGGCCATGGTAGGCCCATGCCTGGGCCTACTCACTTCAGGAATCCAGCTGCCAGCTCCAGTTCACCTTCGCTCGCGGGGGTGGGCAGCTGCCTCCATACCCGAGTGCCTGCAGTTGCCTCTGCCGCTTCTGACTCTTCTGCGGTTCCTCCCTGCACCTATTGGGTCTCCCCACATGGGCCATGGAGTGATGCCACCGTCCTACTTCCTCTGGTCCCTGGCTTAGGCACACACACACGCAACTTGCGCACTCTTAAAGGGGTCACGGTGGGAAAGTAGGCCACAGCTCCAGATGATGACATCACTGGGCCTCTGTATAAAAGGCAGGGCCCAGCCACATGTTCCCTGCCTTGGCAACAGGTCTCCACAATTGCTCATGTGCTTGTTGCTCATTCCTGGTTCCTGTTCCTGTCATCGTTCCTGACTACGCTTGGACTGATTCTCTGGTATTGACCCCTGCTTCGTCTAGACTACGCTTGATCTGATCTCCTGGCTCTGACCTGGCACTGACTTCAGCTCTGCTTCCGGTACTTTGCTGTCCGGTCACCTGCCCTGACTCCTGCTTGCCTTGGGCTCTTCTTCAGTATCCTATGGACCTGGCTTCTCAGGCTTCAGCCTATCTTTACCTGGACGCCCCCTGCTCCACTCTGTCCCTGTTCACGTCTGGGTCTCTGAAACCCTGCCTCGTCCAGACCATCCTCAACCCTCTAACATCTCTGCTGGTTCCTGGCGTACCCTTGTCTACACCAACTGGAAGTCATCACACGGAGGCCCGCCTAAGTCCAGCCGGCCCCGGCACCCAAGGGTTCAACCTGCAGGGAATGTGGGCTGGTATTGGTGAAGCTCCAGTCGGCCTCTGTCTCCTAGCCTGCTCCGCCTCCCGACAGTGGGGACCCATAGAGCATGCTCTGCGTGTAGCGTCAACCCCACCTCGGGCCAAGGGTCCACCATCAGTGCAAACCCACAAGGGAGATGCCCATGCCAGTGCCTTGTCCTCTAGATGCGAAAGAATAAAGGTGACCTTCGTAAGCTCATTCTGGAAGATGGGGGGCTGCAGAGCGAACTGCATATAGCACTGGTTGATAAACCCTCTGCAGAGCCTGGGGTCTCCATTAAAATGGGGTGGAGTGAGTAGGGCCAGCAGAGCCCTGGAGCGCGAGGTTGAAGGCTGAGGGCTGGGTGGTTCAGACGTCTGTGCTATAGACCCAGCGTGGTATCTAGATGAGCATGGAGGCCCTCGACGGAGGAGATCAGCGGCTCTAAGAACCGCTGCTGTTCCTGGATTGTCAGAGCCAGGCCCAGAATGGCCTGGAGGGCAGATGGCTCTGCCGAGTCCATGGCCTTGGCAATCAGTTGAGCTGGTGGTGGACCCTTGGCCTGAGGTAGGGTTGACGCTACCTGTAGGGCAAGCCCCACGGGTCCCCACCGTCGGGAGGTAGAGCAGACCAGGAGGCAGAGGCCGACTGAAGTTTGCCAATACCAGCCCTCGTTCCCCACAGGTTGAGCCCTTGGGGACGGGGCTGGCTGGTATTAGGCGGGCCTCCATCAGAAGACTCTCGTTGGGAGCTGGAGAGGTCCGCAGAGGAGTCAGGAATGCCTGAGGAGGCAACGGGAGCACGGGAGCACAGACAGCTGCCTTCCGCCGTGAGTGAGGATGGGCCAGGTCTGGGCACCGGAGGTGAGTAGGCCCGATTGCGGGCCTGCCGTGGGTGGGACATGCAAAAAACACATAATTAAACTGTGGAATTTGATGCTGAAAGATATTGTCAAAGCAGGATTAAAAAATAGTTTGGGCACATTTCTGGAAGACAGGTTGATTAACAATTATGAGCCAGGTTCATTTGGAGACTGCCATCTATTACTCCTGGAAGTGATCAACATTTATTTATTTAACATTTTTTACATATGCCTTCATATCTGAAGACCAATCAAAGTGATGTACAACTAATTAAAATACCATGAGTAAAAATAATATACAAACATAAATAATGAGAACCAAAACAAAACAATCATATAGTATCTCAGTAAGACATTACTCAGCCCAGGAGCCTCAAACATTGAAAGATTCTCCCCATTGGGGTCTCCCAGGTACTTCCAAGTTATTTGCTTTGGCTACTGTTGAAGACAGAATGTTGATCTCAATGGACTATTGATCTGAGCCAACAGGGCTTAACTTCTTAAGAGGTCATCATATGAAGATGAAAGGAGGGAAACACAAAACGAATGTGAAAAACTACTTTTTTCATTGAACGCATGGTAGACACCTGGAATAGACTTCCAGCAGAAGGGATTGGAGCCAAAACAGTGGCAGTATTCAAGCCTGCATGGTTCAGAAAGAAAATTACTTTAATGGTTGAGAGGAGGGAGAAAAATGATCAGAGATAAAGTAAGCGTTGTGAATGCACAGTAGACAGGAAAAAATGGGCAGACTCAGTGGAACAAGTGGTCTTTTTCTGCCGACATCTTTTATGTTTCTATGCTTTGTTCTATAACGCAAAAGAGGAATTACTTCAAAGTGAAAGAATGTGAGAAGTGTTCTGGCAGCCATGTTGAAACTAGGTCCTAAAAATGATTTTTCAAAGATTTTTTTTTCCAACTGGGAAATGTGGGAGTTAAAAAGTTAGTTTTTTGTATGTCTCTATTTAAATAGGGCTCAGTTTTGAATGAAAAGGAGAGATTGTTCATTTAAATAAATGTAAGAAAAGCTCATGAACAACTGCTTTGGATAATTCTGATGTTGGTCTAATTAACGCAGTGGTTCTCAACCCTGTCCTGGGGACCCCCCCCCCCCAGTCGGGTTTTCAGAATATCCACAATGAATATGCATGAGAGAAAATTTGCATACATGCATACATGCAAATATGCATGCATGCATGCAAATTTTCTCTCATGCATATTCATTGTGGATATCCTGAAAACCCGACTGGCTGGGGGGAGTCCCCAGGACAGGGTTGAGGACCACTGAATTAACGGCATCATAACTTGAATAGACCCTGGTTAAATCCAATTAAACTCAGACTTCCAGTTTGTAAAGTTGCCATAAGATGGCAGCAACACTCCATTTTTTATAGCGCAATTAACTTGGCTTAGTTCCAGTTCTTGTAGTTTCCATATAGGTCTCTTTCACAGCTTATCAACAATGAATATGCATGTGGTGTTTTTTCATTCATTTGAATTAAAAATAAAGAAAAGTTGCAGATTTGCTTAAGGTTCAGGGAAGATATGATACAGATCTTCAGATACCTGAAAGGTTTTAATGATGCACATTCGACAAACCTCCGTTGCCAGCTGTGGATTCCCGATGACGAATGGCCCGGGGATTCGCCGCCCAGGCTGGCCCAGGAGATACCACGTGATCTGCCGAGCATGGCTCTGTCATGGCCACGCTTGGCAGACCATGTGACTAGAGCGACCGACCCACCAGGGGATGCCTGATCCCCCGATAGGCCAATCTGCCCCTGTCCATTGCAAAGAAATCAGTAGAACTAGGGTTCACAAATGAAACTCCAGGGAGGATGACTCAGAATCAATATCAGGAAATATTTCTTCTCGGAGAGGGTGGTTGATGCCTAAAATGCCCTTCTGGAGGAGGTAGTGAAAACAAAAATGGTGAAAGATTTCGAAGGAACATGGGATAAACACTGTGGATCCCTAAAGGCTAGAGGATGGAAATGAGGAAAAGAACGCATGGGGGTAACTTGATGTTGTGGCAGTTACTACCCTTATCCAATGAGCCTTCATACTGTTGATGCAACTCCATCATTGCTCTCTGCTTTAATGGCAGGGGGAAAAGAGGAAAAGGAAATTAATTTCAGACAACAACTAACAAGGACATAAATTTTAAAGTCTGGGTAAACAAATAATCATGGGGGAAACTTGCTGATACAGCTGTTACAACCCTTAACCAATAAGCCTGATACTTGTGATGTAACTCCAACATTGTTCTCTGCTTCAATGACAAGTGATAACGGGGAGTTGGACTAGACAGCAACCAACAAGGGCCCTGACTTTAACAGTTTGGGAAATTATGGGGTAACTTGTAGAGCACGGCAGTTGCCACCCCCTGATTATATGTTTATGGGGGAGACCTGTATGGCACGGCTGGTGCTACCATAAGCTTGCTGGGCAGACTCATGACTGAGGCAAAATCTATCCTTCCTAACATTAACCTTTTTTTTTGTATCTCCTAAAGCAGTGATCCCCAACCCTGTCTTGGGGCCCCACCAGCCAGTCGGGTTTTCAGGATATCCACAATGAATATGCATGAGAAAATTTGCATGTTATTTGCATGTTATTTTCTCTCATTCATATTCATTGTGGATATCCTGAAAACCCGACTGGCTGGTGGGCCCCCAAGACAGGGTTGGGGACCACTGCCCTAAAGAAACAAATAATCTTGAGCTTTGAAATCCCTCTGCAATGATTTATAACCAGAGTCACCTTAAGATTTTATTAAGGTAGTGAAAAGATCAGCTCACTAATAATGTCAAATTGCACGTATGTTCGCTTTGAAAAATCTCCAGCAAATTTAAGACCACACAATTGCACCTGCTATTTATTATATGCATAGAAAATTGTGAAAATTTATGTGCGTACTTCTAAAAATCCAAATGCATGTGTGTAAGTGCAAACTCCTCTGGTCCAGGTAAACATAGGTGCGAATAGGACACATGTATGCAAGGTTAGCCGCACATTGGATAGGCAATTTTAATAAGGGTCATTTCAATAGCTAAAACACTCTTCTGCCCATGGAACTGCCTTTGAATATTACTCTCTACCTGAATTCCCCACATAAATAGTTGAAAGGCAAGTAAAAAAGCTATTGAACTTTACAGACATCTGGTTTTTCTTCAGCTTAACAATTAACTATGAAACATCTCTATTGTATAACTTTAGATGTCAATGAGAAGAAGTGGTGGGGCAGGAAGGATAAAGTCATCAGAGTGAAGTACAGTTTGCAGGTTTGTAACAGGAAGGAAAACGGCAGACTAAACGGACCTTGAAGTTTTTATCTGCTGCCTATGTTTCAAAATATGTTGTGTTTCTAAAAATAACTGTGTTTCTCTTTAGAACAGCTATGCGGCCTCAGAGCCTCCACTGAGCAACAAGATTGAATTCCCGTCATTTCTCCAGACTGTTCCCAGTGAGGTTTTTCAATATACTGCCATCATCCAGCTCCTGAAATATTTAGCTGGAGGTGGATGGAGATTATTTCCTCATACGATGACGAGAATGTAAGGAAAACCAAGGATTTGAAAAGAGAGGCAATGTCGTGTGGCATCTGTGTATTATTTAGTAGAATGATTTCTATCTCCTGACCGAAGTCTGAGATGCACTGGGAATGAAGCACAGAAAAAATGAGAAGGTCCTCTGGTAGTATGATTGTTGTCTATTGCAGCTCCAGTCTTCTTTTATAACATTTTATTATTTATTTATTTATTTTTATTTATTTTTCTATACCGACATTCGATTTGACATATCACATCGGTTTACATATAACAAGATGTCTAAGGCGAACCTTATAATGACATGATACAATATAACAGCTTAACTGAGTAACTGACTACGTACATATAACTGTTTTACAAGATGGTATTACCATAACATGCTTGATAGCATAACTTCATACAGAATATATTAAGAGTTAAATTAACTATGTACAGTGGCAGGGTAGGGAAACTGGGGGGGACTAGGAGGTGGAGGGGGGGAGGTGGGGCATGTTATTTGGTGGGAGGGGGGACTGTGGCGGGATTATTTGTCTAGTGTGAAAGCTTTCCAGAAGAGCCAGGTTTTGAGGTTCTTTCGGAAGGTAGGTGTGGAGGGATCAGTTCTGAGAGCGGTTGGAAGGTTGTGCCATAGGTGAGGGCCCGCTACGGATACAGCGCGTTCTCTAGTGCAGTCTCTATGTACTTCCTTGGCGGGGGGAATGGCGAGTAGGCTTGTGTTGGTTGAGCGGAGATTTCTAGTGGGGTTGCAAGGGGTCAGAGGTCCTTGTAACCAGCTGGCTTTGTCATTATGGATTGCTTTGTGTATGAGCATGAGTGTTTTGTATTGAGATCTGAATGGGACGGGCAGCCAGTGTAGTTGTTTGAGGGCGGGCATGATGTGATCTGTTTTTTTTTTATTCATTAGTGACTGTGCGGCGGCATTTTGTAGGAGCTGGAAGGGCTTGAGGGTAGATGCGGGGAGGCCGGTTAGGAGGGCGTTGCAATAGTCTATTTTGGTGAAAAGGAGGGATTGCAGTACCATCCGGTAGTCTGGGGGATGAAGTAGAGGTTGGAGTTTCTTCAGGATTTGAAGTTTGTAGAATCCTTCTTTTATCAGTGTCTTGATATGCTGTTTGATGTTCAGTTCCTGGTCCAGGGTGACTCCGAGGTCTCTAACCGTCGGGAGTATGTTATAATTGGTTAGAGTTGTGGGGTCAGAGATGGGTATTGAGGTTTTTCTGGAGAGGTGAAGAATTTCCATCTTGCTCTGGTTGAGCGTTAGTGCCATTTCTGAGAGGATGGTGGTTATGTTTGTCCGGTATGCTTCCCATTGGTTTAGGGTATTGCCGATGTTGTATCTGATGGGGAGCAGGATTTGTACATCATCGGTGTAAAGAAAGTAGGTGAGCCCTGTTTTTTCTAAGTATTTGCATAGTGGCAGCATATAGATGTTGAAGAGGGTAGGGGATAGGGATGAGCCTTGTGGGACTCCCTGTGAGAGGGGTATTCTTTCTGATGTTGTATTTCCTTGGGCTACTTTAAAAGTTCTGTTGGTGAGGAATGATTGAAACCATTGGAGAATGGTGCTGGTGATGCCTATTTCTTTTAGTCTGTGAATTAGAATCTTATGGCTGACGGTGCCAAATGCAGCAGAGATGTCTAGTAGGATTAGGAGGACTGATGTGCCTTTGTTGAATCCTCGTAGTATAGTGTTTTTGAGGGTGAGTAGTAGCAATTCGGTGCTGTGAAATTTTTTGAAGCCGTGTTGAGCGGGGGCCAGTATATTGTGGGTTTCCAGGAACTCTGAGAGTTGGTGGATGACCGTCTTCTCGATGATCTTGGCCAAGAATGGTAGGTTCGAGATGGGTCGGTAGTTGGATGGGATGGTTGGGTTGAGTTTGGTTTTTTTAGGATGGGTTTGACTACGGCACATTTAAGGGAATCCGGGAGTATTCCTTGCTCGAGGGAGAGATTGGTGATGTCAGCGATGGGTCTAGCTAGGCAGTTCAGAATTAACTTGAGGGTTTTTGTTGGGATGGGGTCGAGCGGATGTGCTGCTGGGTTGATCTTTCGAACGATGTTTTCCACTTCAATAGAGCCTACGGTCTCAAACTGTGACCATGTTGCTGCTGTAAGGAATGTTTGTGTGTTGGGTAAAGGATTGATTGGAGGGTCTTTTGGGTTCAGTTTGACTGCTTTTTCTATGAGGTTTTGGGCAAAGCTGTGGTTGGATATTGTTGATGAAGCTTCTTTTTGCGAAGGGTTGTTGATGGGTTGCGTCAGTTGAGTTACATACTCAAACAGGACTCTCGGGTTGATTTGGTAGTTGTGAATTCTTTGGGAGTAGAAGTTCCATTTGGCTTCATTGATGTCAGTTGTATATATGTGTAGGAAAGTTCTATATCGGTCATGTAGTTGGTTTGTGGGGTTGCTTCGCCAGGCTTTTTCTGCTTGTCTTAGTCGGCGTTTCATGTTTTCTAGATTCTGATTATACCAGGGTGATTTGTGTTTTGTTGTGGTTCTGATTTCCTTTTCGATGGTTGGGCAGATCTTTTTCGCTCTCTCCATGTTGATTGTGGCCCATGAGTTGACTGCATTGATGGTATTAGAGGTGTCTAGTTGTTTTAGGGCGTCAGGTAAGGGTTTTTTTAGGGTTTCACTGAAGCAAGGTTTGGTGAAGATTATCCATTATTTGTCTTTTAGGATGTGGATGTGGGTGTAGTCCACTTGGAGTTTGGTTTTTATTATCATGTGATCGGACCAGGGGACAGGAGAGATGGTGGGAGGGGAGTTGAGTGTTATTTTGTTGTTGATGAAAATCAGATCCAGATGTGGCCTGATTTTTGCGTGGGGGAGTTTATTATTTGTATGAAGCCCATGGCAGATAGCGAGTTGAGGAAGAGCTTACCTGAAGGGGAGAGGGGAGACTTGTCAACGTGGAGGTTAAAGTCTCCTAGGATGATGGTGGGGTGGTTGGTGTTGATGTTAGATGCGATGGTTTCAATGAGAGGGCAAGGATCTTTGTTGAGAGTGCCTGGGGGGCATAGATCAGCAAGATTTGGAGGGTTTTGGACTTGAAGAGACTGACTTCGATGGGTAGTAGGGAATTGATGGGGAGCGTGCTGAATTTAAGTTTTTTGGCTGCTAGGAACAGTAGGCTGCCTCCTTTTTTTGTGTGTCTTAGTATGGAGAAGATGTTGTAATTGTTTGTTGGAAGTTGATTGATGAGAGGAGAGTCTGTGTCTTTGAGCCATGATTCTGTGATACATAGTAGGTCCGGCTTTAGGTCAAACAGGAGGTCGTTAAGGATGGGGATTTTCCTTGTGGATTGTGCATTCAGTAATAAGAGGGTGAGGATTGATAGGGCGGCCATGTGAGGGGCATGGAATAGGGGGATCTGGAGTATTCTTCTGTGTATGTTTTCTGTTGGTGTATTGTATGGGTGGTGTTTGTGGGGAGGGTAGAATCCTTGAGTGGAGTGTGGGTATCTTGTATCCATTTTGTGGGGGGGGGGGGAAGGGGGTGGGGAGTGGCGACTTTTAGTGGTGTTACGAGGGGGCGCACATAGGGGGAGGCCCCTTTGTTGCGCTCCTTAGGCGCGTGGAGCCAGAGGCGCTATGCTTTTTTCTTTTGTAGGACCTTAGGATGTCCAATCCAATTCCGGTTCACTGCCTTGGGTACGTCGGTGGGCGGGATCAGGGGAGGAGCCAGTGGTACTTTCCTGGGAGTACAGGGTGACTTATGGCATTAGTCGGTCTGCTGTAGAGGGTGGTGGTGCCTGAGTGGATGCAGGAGGCAAGTGCTGGTGCCGATCTGTGTGGAGTGCCCGATCGATTAGGTCTGGGGTGGGTGTGCCGGCCTGGATCTGTCGAGTGGGTAGGTCTGGGCGGTGGGCCTGTTGTGGGGGAGGGCAGGTCTGTGGCCTGTGTCTTGAGTCTCCCTGTCCCAGTTGCGGCGACGGCGATGCATTTGTGGCCTACCTTGGTCGGTCCGAGGTGGCCTTCCCTTGGCCTTGTAGGGCTGAGTGGGGAGCCCGGAGGGACCCTTGGGGATCTTTGAGGTTTGCAATAAATGGAGGGCAAATCAATTCGTGGGGAGATACTTAAGCTGGCTGGTTTCTCTTGCGCAGCCAATAGTTGAATTGGATGAAAGTTGTGTCCAGTCTGTTTGGGGCAGGGGGCGCACCAAGGGGCAGCCCCTTTGTGCGCACCAAGGGGCAGGCCCACAACAGGCCCACCGCCCAGACCTACCCACTCGACAGATCCAGGCCGGCACACCCACCCCAGGACCTAATCGATCGGGCACTCCACACAGATCGGCAGCAGCACTTGCCTCCTGCATCCACTCGGGCACCACCACCCTCTACAGCAGACCGACTAACGCCATACGTCACCCTGTACTCCCACGAAAGTACCACTGGCTCCTCCCCTGACCCCGCCCACCAACGTACCCAAGGCGGTGAACCGGAATTGGATTGGACATCCTTTAGGTCGCGCTCCTTCGGACACACGATGCCTGGCGCCGCGGGCAGGAGCCCAGATTTAAAGGGCTCCTTTTTTTTTTTTTTTTAAAGACACAAACAGAATATTTATGCAAAGGAGAAAATAATAGTTTAGGATTTACCATCCACAAAGGGGAGATCTCTGGATTGAAAGATTTTTCCATCCAGCCAAGTGAAGGGATGACATTTTTATAGAATTTTTCTAGTTTGACCTTTTCTCCTGTGTACATGGAGATAAAAAGGAGTTTGGAGATTTAAACAATATTTTAAGCACATACTCTAACTGCACAGGGATAGCCGATAACAGTTTATGCCATGGCACATGCAGTACACAAAATACATTTGATCATGACCAAGAAGAGAACCAGCAAGGAAGCATTACATGGAACCATACTTGTGCTGATCTTGCACTAAGAACATGGGAGATCTGTATTAAAAAGCTGGAGATGGAGCTGGCCCGATGGCAGTGCTGTTCGCTGCTGGGTGGGAAAACTGGATTCAGTTCCCAAGCTTGGCTTCTGCTCTGTAGCTGTGGAGGCAGTGTTCACGGCACTTGGGAGGACATCACCGCCATCGCACAGTGGTTGCTACAAGTATTCAGATGCAGGATGCTCACCTACTGTGCACTAGAGAGAATCACAGTGGGGGCGATGTAATACGACCTGCACTGAAATCCTTGCTGATTTTTCTGCGCAGATGTTTTTGGCACGCACTGGAAAAACCAGCGGAAGTGTGGGATGTAATAACGGCCACGTACGCTAATTAGAAACGCACATAAAATCTGTGTACAGCAAACATTCACGCCATAATGTGCCCAGTAATGCATGCTAATGGCCCTATGTAGTGAAACGCACAGGCATCCGCGCAGACACCCATGTGGACACTCATTGCCGTGTGAACGCTTGCAATTGTCTGGGCAAAAGCCTTTCTTGTTCAAAGAAATGTATTTATTAGGGATGTGAATCGTTTTTTGACGATTTAAAATAGCGTCCGATATATTTTAAATCATCAAAAATCGTTAGAGGCGATATTTAATAGGAATTCCCCCGATTTATCGTCAAAAATCGTAAATCGGGGGAAGGGGAGGGGAAGGGGGAGGGCGGGAAAACCGGCACACTAAAACAACCCTAAAACCCACCCCGACCCTTTAAAATAAATTCCCCACCCTCCCGAACCCCCCCTCAAATGCCTTAAATTACCTGGGGTCCAGTTGGGGGGGTCCCGGTGTGATCTTTTACTCTCGGGCCTCCGGTGCGTTGTAGAAATGGCGCCGGTGCTACCTTTGCCCTGTCATATGACAGGGCAAAGGTAGCGCCGGCGCCATTTTGTTTTTTGTCTCCCAACGTCAGGAGTGTAGGAGATCGCTCCCGGACCCCCGCTGGACCCCAGGGACTTTTGGCCAGCTTGGGGGGCAAGGCCCCCCAAGCTGGCCAAAAGTCCCTGGGGGTCCAGCGGGGGTCCGGGAGCGATCTCCTACGCTCCTGACGTCATTTTGTACGGCAAAACGATTCGAGTGCAGGAGGTCGCTCCCAGACCCCCGCTGGACTTTTGGCAAGTCTTGTGGGGGTCAGGAGGCCCCCCCCAAGCTGGCCAAAAGTCCCTGGGTTTCCAGCGGGGGGCCGGGAGCGATCTCCTACGCTCCTGAAGTCGGGGGACAAAAAACAAAATGGCGCCGGTGCTACCTTTGCCCTGTCATATGACAGGGCAAAGGTAGCGCCGGCGCCATTTCTACAACGCACCGGAGGCCCGAGAGTAAAAGATCACACCGGGACCCCCCCAACTGGACCCCAGGTAATTTAAGGCATTTGAGGGGGGGTTCGGGAGGGTGGGGGATTTATTTTAAAGGGTCGGGATGGGTTTTAGGGATGTTTTAGCGTGCCGGTTTTCCCGCCCTCCCCCGATTTACGATTTTCACGATATTTAAAAAAACAAAACCGCGACGATCCGATTCCCTCCCCCCCCAGCCGAAATCGATCGTTAAGACGATCGATCACACGATTCACATCTCTAGTATTTATTTTTCTATACCGACATTCAATATGATATATCACACCAGTTTACATATAACAGAATGTCTAAGGCTGGCCTTAATGACATGATACAATATAACAGCTTAACTGAGAACCTTGCTAACTATATACAACAGATTGACTGATAGTATTATAAAATAACATGCTTGTGAACTTAACTTATTACAGAATATATTCAGGTTTAAGTTAATTATGTACAAAGGCTGGACTGGTAACAGGGAGGGGGCAGGGAGCGGGGTGAGGGGGATTGTTGGTGGTGGGGGGGGGGGCATGGCGGGATTATTTATCTGGAGGGAATGTTTCCTGAAGAGCCAGGTTTTGAGGTTCTTTCGGAAGGTAGGTGTGGAGGGGTCAGTCCTGAGAGTGGGTGGAAGTTTGTTCCAGAGGTGAGGGCCCGCTACGGATGCAGCGCGTTCTCTAGCGGAGACTCTGTGTGTTTCTTTGGTGGGGGGAATGGCGAGTAGGCCTGTGTTGGATGAGCAGAGATTTCTGGTGGGGTTGCGGGGGGTCAACGGTCCTTGTAGCCAGCTGGCTTTGTCATTACGGATTGCTTTGTGTATGAGCATGAGTGTTTTGTATTGAGATCTGAATGGGACGGGCAGCCAGTGGAGTTGTTTGAGTGTGGGCGTGATGTGATCTGATTTTTCTTGTTCGTTAGTGACTGCACAGCGGCATTTTGTAGAAGCTGGAGGGGCTTGAGTGGATGCTGGGAGGCCAGTTAGGAGGGCGTTGCAATAGTCGATCTTGGCGAACAGGAGGGACTGCAGTACTGTCCGGTAGTCTGAGGGATGAAGTAGAGGTTGGAGTTTCTTCAGGATTTGGAGTTTGTAGAATCCTTCTTTTATCAGAGTCTTGATGTGAATTTTGAAGTTTAATTCCTGGTCCAGGGTAATTCCGAGGTCTCAAAGTGACGAGAGCATGTTGTAATTTGATTGAGTTGTGGAGTCGGGGATGGGTGTTGTGGTTTTTCTGGAGAGGTGGAAGATTTCTGACTTGTTCTGGTTGAGCGTCAGTGCCATTTTTGAGAGAATGGAGGTTATGCCTGTCCGGTATGTTTCCCATTATTTTAAGGTATTGCCAATGTTGTCTCTGATGGGGAGCAGGATCTGTAAGTCATCGGCGTACAGAAAGTAGGTGAGCCCTGTTTTGTCTAAGTATTTATTTAAAAAATGTATTTAAAACTTTTATATACCGGTATTAGTATGCAAACATCATACCGGTTAACATTGTAACTGAAAGACTGAAAATACAAATAACAGGGCGGGGACGAGGAGGGAGTACATAGTGCAGGAAGAGTAGAAGGAGAGAAGAGATAAACTTTGAACGGTACCAGTAACATAATTACTGGGACTATATACAATTTTTACAAGAGGCTATAAACAATACAGTTAAGTGTCACTTATGTGGGGAGTGTTCGTGAGGATGGAGAAAATTATTCTGGGTATGCCTGTCGGAAGAGCCAGGTCTTAAGTTTTTTCTGAACTTAGAGTAGCAGGGCTCATGCTG